>NC_084563.2:40624598-40764598 GCF_033978685.3 Nerophis lumbriciformis
TGTTATAAAAATAAAGACAGCCAACTAAATGTCATCGAGTGTAAGTGTAAATACTAGATAATAAGAATACATGGATATATTGTAGAAGCCTGCGTTACAGATGGGATTTTAAGCTTTTAACAGTAAATCACTGTCAGCCCTGGCCACTTTGGTTAGATGGAGAGTAAATACAGGAAACAAAACAGAAATATATGCTATGGGATTTAGTAGTTATTTAGTGCTAAATTGGATTTATCTCCCTCACCATTTTTTGTATTTTTTTAATCAATCAATAACTCAATCAATCATTTTTATTTGTAAAGCCCCTTACATCAGCTATGGCTGAACCAAAGTGCTGGACAACAGTGCAAGAAAGACAGAGCATAAAACAAGAGCACATGATAAAACAGAATAAAGCAATCAGAACAATGAAAAATTCAGTTAAAATTAATTTATAAAGTGTCACCAAATTTTTAAGTACAAAATTCAGCGTCAAACAGGTCTTAAGTTTAGTCCTAAATACCGTAAATGTAAATCTGTGAATGTTGGGATTTCGGCTGGTAATGTCTTCCCAAGTCTTAGACCAGCTATGGAAATAGACCAATCACCCCGCTGTTTATATTTGGACCAAGGAATCTCTGGGGATGATGTTTGATTAGAAATTATAGAGTTCAAGCTTATTATCGAATCCTCTTATCGAACCGATTCCTTATCGATTCTCTTATCGAGTCCAGATAGGTTGTTGTATATGGAAAAAAAACACACAATATTTGGTTTAACAAAAGCTCACTTTTATTATATAAGAAAAAATAATATCTAATACATATTGAATGTTACCCCCCTAAAAAAATAAAATAAAATAAATATATATTGACTGTTGTTACCCAAAGTATATTAAGTGGGATTTTTAAGAAAAACAAATATATACAGTAACACAAAAACAACGTGTCTCTGTGATCACTATAGGTGTATAAATAATAATATAGTGTTAAATAAAATCAGTCCCTTGGGCACAAAACTGAAAACAATACAGCTCTCCAAAAAGTGCACTTCTGCTGCTATTTGACATAACTGTTTGTTATGATGCTTTGACATTTTTGCACTTTATTTCTTTATTGAAAGAAAATTCTATGAAGAGAAAAGTTGTTTGCAAATGTGGTTACAATGCTAAAAAATGAAAAGTTAAAGCTAAAAAAAGAAATACCGTACACTTTATTGAGTTAACATTATTTCTTTATAGAGGGGAAAGATTGATGTTATGAGCTAGGAATATAACAACTACACTACCCAGCATGCAACGGGAGTGATGAGTATGCGCGGTAGCCCCGAAAAGTGTTGTTGCATGTCACCACCCGGCAGCTAAGAATGAGGTTATGAGCACACTGTGAAAGTAAACGTCAAGAACTTAGCCAACACGCCTCGTCTGCATTATTTATAATTAAACAGACAACACATATACAGTATGATTTTGTTTTGTTTACAAGGAAAGAAAAACAAAAGTTAAAAAAGGGAGATGTCATATATGTATGTGCTGCAGTTGCTTTAAGAACGTTGCGACAGCTGCCGTAAAGGAGGTGCGTTGCTAGCCTGGTTGCTATGTTTCCGGTTGGTCGTAAAAGTGTTCATCATGTGTGTGTACCCTGCTCAAATCTCTCAGTAAAGTTATTCATTGGATTATACATTTTATTTTGAACTTTATTACACCTTGGAGCGCTTTTTCCGGTCCATTGTTTTTCCTGCTTTCCCTATCTGCGCCTAATGACTGAGCTACGTGACGTCATTTCTTGTGATGTCTCACGGGGCATTTCTGGTCGGGACGGGATTGGTCCGAGGGATTCGAATAAAGAACCAACTCTTTTTATTTACTATAGTGGTCTCGATAACGGGTACCGGTTCTCAAAAAGGGATTCGAGTCCGAGGACTCGGTTCTTTTGTTATCGAACAACCGGGAAAACCGGTTTCGAGTATCATCCCTAGGAATTTCTAGCTGCTGCGGTTTGGCAGACCGTAGAGCTCGCCTAGGACAATGGATGTTTAAGAGCTCACACAAATAAAATTAAGCAGTACCAGGTACTGCCGTTAAAACAAGCAATACATGTTTAAAATCAACTCTAAATGTGACTGGAAACTAGTGCAGAGAGCGCAGAACTGGAGTGATGTGTCTCTATTTTGTACCAGTTGAAGACAATTTACAGATGACTGGTTGACACTAACATGTTACAGTAGTCAAGGCGAGAACTGATGAAAGCATGAATAGCCATTTCATTGTCTTGCTCATTGACAAAGGCCTTTTTCTCTAGCCCCAGGGTCAGCAACCCGCGGCTCTCAAGCCGCATGTGGCTTTTTAGTGCCGCCCTTGTGGCTCCCTGGAGCATTTTTAAAAAATGATTGAAAAATGGAAAAAGATGGGGGGGAAAATAATTTTTTGGTTTTAGTATGTTTTTTGTTTGAAAACAAACAGGACACAAACCTTCCAAATTGTTAGAAAGCCCACTGTTTAATATGTGTGTGTGTATGCTTCACTGATGAGAGTATTTGGTGAACATTGTTTTGTCCTACTATTTTTGGTGGTTCTTGAACTCGCGTAACTGATGTAAAATCTTCTACTCCTTCGTTGTCTCATTTTGTTCACCAAATGTTTCATACTGTGCGTGAATGCTCAAAGGTGCCCTTTGTTGATGTTATTGACTTGTTGGAGTTCTAATCTGGCATATTTGGTCAGCGCATCACTGCAAGCTAATCAGAATCAATGCTAACATGCTATTTAGGCTAGCTGTATGTACAAACCACGTTTCCATATGAGTTGGGAAATTGTGTTAGATGTAAATATAAATGGAATACAATGATTTGCAAATCATTTTGATTTGCAAATCATTTTCAACCCATATTCAGTTGAATATGCTCCAAAGACAACATATTTGATGTTCAAACTGATAAACATTTAATTTTTTGCAAATAATCATTAACTTTAGAATTTGATGCCAGCAACACGTGACAAAGAAGTTGGGAAAGGTGGCAATACATTAGACTTAGACTTAGACTTCCTTTTTATTGTCATTCAAATTTGAACTTTACAGCACAGATAAGAACGACATTTCGTTACATAAGCTCATGGTAGTGCAGGATAAAAAAGCAATAAGGTGCATATATACATAGATAAATATATATAAATTATATATATAAAATAAATTAATATATAGAAATAGATAAATAGATTACTGTACAGATAAATATATTGCATTTTTTCACATGCGTCCACATTTATGGATGTATGTTATATTGTCTTTTTTATTCCAGCGAGTTAGTCCATTTTGGGGGGAGTTGAGGGGATAATTTAATTATGATGCGTTTAAGAGTCTTACGGCCTGAGGGAAGAAGCTGTTACAGAACCTGGAGGTTCTGCTTCGGAGGCTGCGGAACCTCTTTCTAGAGTCCAGCAGTGAAAACAGTCCTTGGTGGGGGTGGGAGGAGTCTTTGCAGATTTTTTGAGCCCTGGTCAGGCAGCGGCTTTTTGCGATTTCCTGGATAGGAGGAAGAGGAGTCCCGATGATCTTTTCCGTCGTCCTCACCACTCTCTGGAGAGACTTCCAGAGAGTACTGATAAAGTTGAGGAATGCTCATCAAACACTTATTTGGAACATCCCACAGGTGTGCAGGCTAATTGGGAACAGGTGGCTGCCATGATTGGGTATAAAAACAGCTTCCCAAAAAATGCTCAGTCTTTCACAAGAAAGGATGGTATGAGGTACACCCCTCTGTCCACAACTGCGTGAGCAAATAGTCAAACAGTTTAAGAACAGCGTTTCTCAAAGTGCAATTGCAAGAAATTTAGGGATTTCAACATCTATAGTCCATAATATCATCAAAAAGTTAAGAGAATCTGGAGAAATCACTCCACGTATGCGGCATGGCCGGAAACCAACATTGAATGACCGTGACTTTCGATTCCTCAGACGGCACTGTATCAAAAACCGACATCAATCTCTAAAGGATATCACCACATGGGCTCAGGAACACTTCAGAAAACCACTGTCACTAAATACAGTTTGTCGCTACATCTGTAAGTGCAAGTTAAAGCTCTACTTTGCAAAGCGAAAGCCATTTATCAACAACATCCAGAAACACCGCCGGCTTCTCTGGGCCCGAGATCATCTTAAAATGGAATGATGCAAAGTGGAAAAGTGTTCTGTGGTCTGACGAGTCCACATTTCAAATTGATTTTGGAAATATTCGACATCGTGTCATCCGGACCAAAGGGGAAGCGAACCATCCAGACTGTTATCGACGCAAAGTTCAAAAACCAGCATCTGTGATGGTATGGGGGTGCATTAGTGTTCAAGGCATGGGTAACTTACACATCTGTGAAGGCACCATTAATGCTGAAAGGTACATACAGGTTTTGGAACAACATATGCTGCCATCTAAGCGCCGTCTTTTTCATGGACGTCCCTGCTTATTTCAGCAAGACAATGCCAAGCCACATTAAGCACGTGTTACAATAGCGTGGCTTCGTTAAAAAAGAGTGCGGGTACTTTCTTGGCCCGCCTGCAGTCCAGACCTGTCTCCCATCGAAAATGTGTGGCGCATTATGAAGCGTAAAATACGACCCCGGACTGTTGAACGACTGAAGCTCTACATAAAACAAGAATGGGAAAGAATTCCACTTTCAAAACTTCAACAATTAGTTTCCTCAGTTCCCAATTGTTTATTGAGTGTTGTTAAAAGAAAAGGTGATGTAACACAGTGGTGAACATGTTCTTTCCCAACTACTTTGGCACGTGTTGCAGCCATGAAATTCTAAGTTAATTATTATTTGCAAAAAAAAAAAAGAAAGTTTATGAGTTTGAACATCAAATATCTTGTCTTTGTAGTGCATTCAATTGAATATGAGTTGACAAGGATTTCATTGTATTCCGTTTATATTTACATCTAACACAATTTCCCAACTCATATGGAAACGGGGTTTGTACATATTGCATCATTATGGCTCAAATGTAGGTATATTTGTACTCTTTTAATAGCCTTTACTTTTATCCTCTTTGTATACAATTTAGTTTTGCATTCTTGTTTGGTTATGGGTTCACAGTGTGGCGCATATTTGTAACAGTGTTAAAGTTGTTTATACGGCCACCCTCAGTGTGACCTGTACGGCTATTGACCAAGTATGCTGGCATTCACTTGTGTGTGTGAAAAGCCGTAGATATTATGTTAAAGTGCCTTTAACGTTATTTGGCGCTTTGTACTTTTCCCTACGTCCGTGTACCACTCCGTACAGCGGCGTTTTAAAAAGTCATAAATTTAACTTTTTGAAACCGATACCGATAATTTTCCGATATCACATTTTAAAGCATTTATCAGCCGATAATATCAGCAGTCCAATATTATAGGACATCTCTAATCATAATACACAATTATACATAATTTACCATACTTTCCTTCATGTTCCAAATCAGTCTCCCTTATTAGCAAATGCAAATGTTGACAGGTGTAAGTAAAAAAAAAAACAATCTTTAATGCTGGTTGTAAAGTGTAATTCTTTACAAGTGTAAAATTACACTTATAAAAACTTCACTGATAAGATACATTCTCAAACCGCTATTAATTATACACAAAGCTTGCACTTAAGTGTTTTTTTTAACATGCTTGAAGTTACGCACATTCTTCTTATTCATATTCTCCCATCGAGCTTGCGGACACCCCCACCCCGCGAAAGTGAGGCAAAAGTGCTTAAGCCATAAAGAATAATGAGGCAAACTTTACTGTGGCACCTTTTTTTCTTGGTGGTGTGAAAATAGCGCAGTATGGAGTTTTACTGACACTTGTAAATGTCATTGAAATCCATGAAAAAGATAACACTTAATTTGAAAAGGCTGCATCCAAAACAGGCCTTGCTTACGTGTGTTGCCATTGTGATGTAGTGTGTGTAATCACGCTACAACAGCATCGTCTTCCTGACTGGATGTTGATAATCCATTGATTAAACTTAATTCACACATGTATTATAACCACCTTGATGTTATTTTTGATGTTAAGAGTTCTGTTCAGTACAAAGGTTTGTGAAGACTATGACTGTCGCGACATCAGCAGGGCCTGCATAGACAAGTGCGTGTGTGTGTGTGTGTGTGTGTGTGTGTGTGTGTGTGTGTGTGTGTGTGTGTGTGTGTGTTCTGGCAATGCTTACTTAATGGGGACATCGCCCTGTTTACACAGTCACCTTTAGGGGACCTCTGACGGTATGGGGACAAAAAAACAGGTCCCCTAAAGAGAAGCCTTTTTAAATAATAGTCAGATCCATTCTGAAGATGCCTAAGTGATTTTTAGGCCGAACCGGAAGCTCTCCAAAACCGGGAATGGCAAGCATTGAAGTTGTATGTGTACAACCACATTACGGCCTACAAAAGGAGATTGCAGGTAAAATAGTAGATTAAGAGATAATCAGCAAGACTGGTTAAGTAGAACAGTTTGTTTATGTCATGGGTGTCAAACTCTGGCCCGCGGGCCAGATTTGGCCCGCCGTGTAATTTCACTTGGCCCTTGAGGCGATATCATATTAACACTGGAGCTGGCCAGCCGATTATATACAGCGGCGGTGCCGCGGTAACGCCTCATTCACCGCTAATTCTCATACTTCCCAATTCTCATACTTGCCAACCCTCCCAGGAGACTCCCAATTTCAGTGCCCCTCCCAATAATAGTCACGTCCGCTTTTCACCCAGTCCAACGAGTGCTGGCCCAGTCATATAATATGTGCGGCTTCTGCACACGCACACACGATACAGGTTACACTGAGGGTGCCCGTATAACAACTTTTACACTGTTAGGAATATACGCCACAATGTGAAACCACACCAAACAAGAATGACAAACATATTTTGGGAGAACATCCGCACAGTAACACAACATAAACACAACGGAACAAATACCCAGAACCCTTTGCAGCACTAACTATTCCGGGACGCTGCAAGGTGTGTGTTTGTGTGTGTGTGGTGGTAGCGGGAGTGTATTTTGTAGCGTCCCGGAAGGGTTAGTGCTGTGTTACGGTGCGGATGTTCTCCCAAAATGTGTTTGTCATTCTTGTTTGGTGTGAATTCACACAGTGTGGCGTATATTTCTAACAGTGTAATAGTTGTTTATACGGGCACCCTCAGTGTAACCTGTATCGCTGTTGATTAAGTATGCTTTGCATTCACATGTTTGTGCATACAGACGCCACACATATTTTGTGATTGGGCCGGCACGTTGTTAGAATGGATGAAAAGCAGACGTGACGACAGCTCGTAGTCGACGTTAAAGGCAGTGCCTTTAAGGCACGCCCCCAAGACTGTGGTCCGGGCGGACTACGAGATATAATGACTGATGAACACCTTCGTTCGATAATGAAGGTTGCCTCAGCTCAAAGCCTGAGCCCCAACATTAATGAACTAGCATCCAAGAAAAGATGGCAGGTGTCTGGCTTGGGCCCATCAGATTAGTCCTGAATGGTTGGTTTATTCATTGTTATTTTATTTTAAAATGTATTAGCCTGTGGAAAAAGTTAATGTTGATATTTACCTCAGAAGGCTGCAAATAGAAAAGAGGCATTCAATTTCTATTTAAATTGTATTTGATATGCCATTGATATTTTTTAATTATTATTATTATTATTTGAAACTCGATTTTGCATGTCACTATAAAGTTATATAAGCCTTGCTTGTTCAATATTCAATGCAAAACTTGTTTGGGTCCCTATTAAAAGTTTAATTTGTTCAACCTTGGCCCGCGGCTTTGTTCTCTTTTAAATTTTGACCCACTCTGTATTTGAATTTGACACCCCTGGTTTATGTTCTTTATGTTCAATGTTGTTAAAATTAAAAAGTAAAAATAAATGTTTAAATGAGTTCGTGTTTTATTTCTGTGGTTTAAGGCAGCGGTCCCCAACCACCGGGCCGCACAAGAAATTAAAAAAAAAAAAAATAAAACCATTTTTTTTTTTTTTCATTAAATCAACATAAAAAACACAATATATACATTATATACCAATATAGATCAATATAGTCTGCAGGGATACAGTCCGTAAGCACACATGATTGTATTTATTAATGCAGAAAAAAAAAAAAAGCGTTGACCGGTCTGCAGCTACAAAAAGGTTGGGGCACACTGGTTTAAGGTAAGAAAAGATAATCCTTTATTGATCCCACAACAGGGAAATTAGGGTTACTTTGTTTACGTGTTTCAAATATTGGTAAAAGAGAAAATTAATTTTCTTGAAAAGTGAAACATTTGTTATCCTGGCATTAATAGTACTGTGATTCTGTATGGTATTCATCCTTAGTAAAAACTAATATATTTTTCCAAAAACAAAATCTGGTTTAGTGTTCCTTACGATGACATTTTCATGCAGCATGATTATAAAACATTATTACCTTAAAGTATGAGTGACATTCAGAATTTTCCATCCTTGGAGTTGCAGACAACTTCATTACTGCTAAATAGCAGTTTTCAGTAATGTCACAGAAGATGCAGGATTTGCTTTAACATTTAAGTGGTGAAACTTCCTATAAGAGGACAGCTGTAGTCCTGTATTCTGAGGATCATGTCATATTTAATTTGAACTTTCTTTTTTTTTTTTTTAATGGTCCTCAGTAGTCACGTACAAATGTGTGTGAATTATGCAAAATTATTTAAATTTGGTCCCCATGAACCATATTAACTCTTTTTCCCCAGGGTCCCCAGTAAGAATGATCAGCACATTACTTCATCAATCCAGAGATTTAAAGACGTGTATGAGCTAACTGGGCAGTGGCCATTTTACCTAATTTATTTTATATCTCCACAACCTGAAGAAAGGGTGGTTCCCACAAGTGATGATCAAAACGATGTCGAACATTCCAAATGATAACCAGTATGTGTGTGTGTGTGTGTGTGTGCGTGTGTGCGTGTGTGCGTGCACGCGCAAGTTAGAGAGTGACAGCTGGCTGACAGTTTGACAACAACTGTCAAAAAAAATCAAAAGATGCTACATTATTATATGTAATAAATAGTCACATTGTTCAGTGATCACGGTTCAGATTACTTTGTTTTATTGAACGTCCGCTAGTACCAGGATGTCCCCTGTGTTTGGACAACAATTTGTTATTTGATTTTTGACGTTTTGATACAAACGGGTATTATGGTCTTTTTATTTGCATTTCAATGGATTGTTCCTTGGTGTTTCAATTGAACGATCAGTATAGCTTTGATAGCTTTCCGGAAGTTTCTTTTATCATATTAATATTTGTGGTGTACACTCAGTGCAATATTGGAGTTACCGTCACCGTCCAGGAGAACTAGACTTACCTAAGAACAACAAGTATGAGGGGAGAATATGAGGGAGGCCATGAAACTCCTACTTTTAAAGGTCGATCCACCCAAAGTGCGCATCTTGGATGAAGGCGCGCAATGACAGACATGAGTCAAGGGGGAGAATGCTGAGGATCCAAAATCTGCGCAGTTGTGCACCTTTTTTCACTGAAAGGGGAACATTATCACAATTTCAGAAGGGTTAAAACCATTAAAAATCAGTTCCCAGTGGCTTATTTTATTTTTCGAAGTTTTTTTCAAAATTTTACCCATCACGCAATATCCCTAAAAAAAAGCTTCAAAGTGCCTGATTTTAACCATCGTTATATACACCCGTCCATTTCCCTGTGACGTCACATAGTGATGCCAACTCAAACAAACATGGCGCATAGAACAGCAAGCTATAGCGACATTAGCTCGGATTCAGACTCGGATTTCAGCGGCTTAAGCGATTCAACAGATTACGCATGTATTGAAACGGATGGTTGTAGTGTGGAGGCAGGTAGCGAAAACAAAATTGAAGAAGAAACTGAAGCTATTGAGCCATATCGGTTTGAACCGTATGCAAGCGAAACCGACGAAAACGACACGACAGCCAGCGTCACGGGAGAAAGCGAGGACGAATTCGGCGATCGCCTTCTAACCAACGATTGGTATGTGTTTGTTTGGCATTAAAGGAAACTAACAATAATGAACTAGGTTTACAGCATATGAAATACATTTGGCAACAACATGCACTTTGAGAGTGCAGACAGCCCAAGTTTCATCAATTAATATATTCTGTAGACATACCCTCATCCGCACTCTTTTCCTGAAAGCTGATCTGTCCAGTTTTGGAGTTGATGTCAGCAGGCCAGGGAAGCTAGGGTCGATATTCTTCTCTTGATCATCTTCGGTGGCATAAGGGACGGTGTGAGCCAAGACATCCAGGGGGTTTAGCTCGCTCATCTGCGGGAACAAACTGCCGCCATTGCTTGCCGTACTAGCGAGGTCCTTTGTCCCTGAATTGCTCACACACTCCGGCAGATTCAATGGGGGTCTGGCGGCAGATTTCTTTGACTTTATCGTTGGAAATGCATCTGCTTTGAGTGTTGCAGGATATCCACACATTCTTGCCATCTCTGTCGTAGCATAGCTTTCATCGGTAAAGTGTGCGGAACAAA
Organism: Nerophis lumbriciformis; assembly: GCF_033978685.3. Classification (NCBI taxonomy): domain Eukaryota; kingdom Metazoa; phylum Chordata; class Actinopteri; order Syngnathiformes; family Syngnathidae; genus Nerophis; species Nerophis lumbriciformis. The sequence goes on from NC_084563.2 coordinate 40,635,059, forward strand.
CGTCCAATTTCTTGCCACTTTCGTATCTTTGGGCCGCTGGTGCAACTTGAATCCGTCCCTGTTCGTGTTGTTACACCCTCCGACAACACACCGACGAGGCATGATGTCTCCAAGGTACGGAAAACAGTCGAAAAAAACGGAAAATAACAGAGCTGATTTGACTCGGTGTTTGAGAAAATGGCGGATTGCTTCCCGATGTGACGTCACGTCATCGCTCCGAGAGCGAATATTAGAAAGGCGTTTAATTCGCCAAAATTCACCCATTTAGAGTTCGGAAATCGGTTAAAAAAATATATGGTCTTTTTTCTGCAACATCGAGGTATATATTGACGCTTACATAGGTCTGGTGATAATGTTCCCCTTTAAGCGATTGGGAGAATAGGACCCCTGGTATAATGTGCAACACTTCTTTACAACAAGAGAGGAGAAATATGACCTCAGGGAGTCGGAGTACACCCAGGCCCAGACTGATCGCCAGACAATTACAGTGCACACTACCTGTATCGACGATCCATCCATTTAGATTAATTTCACTAATGATTGCTCACACTGATGACAGATGTTCATGTTTAAAACATTGGGCTTTTTGTATACAAAAGTCAAAGATCCTCAACATTCCTTATCCTAACGCAAATATGTTTTATTTAAAGATGCGCCAAACGAATCAGCCACCAACCAGTATTAGCATTGAAATGACTTTCAATGCGGATGACAAATGTCTAGCCCCTCTGGGTGATACTGTATTTATCTTAGGCTGACAGAGGCGGCTACTAGCTAACTGGGAATGGCTACTGGCTAACTGTGTATGACAATGCAAAACATGTTACACACCGAGAAGGAACAAGCAGGAGCAGACAGGAAAGCATGCTAATTGCTAAAATAATGGCTAAGTGACCTTGAAACAACAGAAGAAATAAGGTCTAAGTAAAGTTTAAGAAGTGTAGATGGAAGTGTGTTACAACAGAAAGTAAGCAGCTATTAACAGGAAATTAACAAGTAGATTAATAAGAGTTAGAGAAAGGACTATATAACCGGGCATACACGTAAGGGGAGGGCGTCCCGATCAATATATTAATAATGTGGATACCAAGGGTAGTATCAGTCTGTGATTAAAACAAGAGTGATGAGACTGTGCAAATAAAAATATATATTTTTTTGTCTTTTTTATTGTTAATTATGAACTTGGGGGATAATTTACCTGCACTCAGGAGGACTTTGAGAGCAAAACCAAAGGAATTCATATGGCATGTCAAGATGCTGATTAAACAGCATGATTGCACACAATAAAACACCACTCTGAAATGTGCAGTTTTATCACACAGCACAATGCCACGAATGTTGCAAGTTTTGAGTGTGCATACAGTTGGCATGCTGACTGCAGGAATGTCCACCAGAGCTGTTGCCCGTTAATTGAATGTTCATTTTTCTACCGTAAGCCGTCTCCAAAGGCGTTTCAGAGAATTTGGCAGTACATCCAACTGGCCTCACAAAAGTAGACCACGTGTAACCACACCAGCTCGGGACATCCACCAGCCACATCCAGCAGGTGCCCCTACATGATCGTCTGAGACCAGCTACCCGGACAGCTGCTGCAGCAATTGGTTTGCATGACCAAATAATTTCTGCACAAACTGTGAGAAACCGTCTTAGGGAAGCTCATCTTCTGCATGCTAGTTGTCCTCATCGGGGTCTCGACCTGACTGCAGTTTGTCGTCGTAACCGACTTGAGTGGGAATATGCTCACATGTGATGGGCGTCTGGCACGTTGGACAGGTGTTCTCTACACGGATGAATCACGGTAATTACTGTCCAGGACAAATGGCAGACAGCGTGTGTGGCGTCGTTTGGGAGAGCGTTTTTTTCTGATGTCAACGTTGTGAATCGAGTGGCCCATGGTGGGGGTGAGGTTATAGTATGGGCAGGTGTATGTTATGGACAACAAACGCAAGTGCATTTTATTGATGGTATTTTGAATGCAGAGAGATACCGTGACGAGATCATGAGGCCCGTTGTGCCATTCACCCGAGACCATCACCTCATGTTGCGGCATGACAATGCACAGCTCCATGTTACAAGGATCTGTACCCAATTCCTGAAAAGCTGAAAACATCCCAGTTATGGCATGGCCAGCATACTCACTGGGCATGTCACCCATTGAGCATTTTTTGGGTTTTGTGGATCGGTGTATACGACACTGTGTTCCAGTTCCTGCCAATATACAGCAACATCCCACAGCCATTGAAGAGGAGTGGACCAACATTCATCAGGCCACAATCAACAACCTGATCAACTCTATTAGGGATGTCCCGATCCAGGTTTTTGCACTTCCGATCCGATACCGATATTGTTTTTGCACTTCCGATCCGATACCGATACTGACCGATACCGATACTGACGGATACTGGCCTAGCCGAGCATGTATTAAAGTTTAAAGTTATTTAGCCTACTTAGTTGTCAGAATCATGTTGAAAAGGGTTTTAGTACTCTTGATAACAACTAGCCAGCTGAATTAGGGGAGTTTGAATAATACACAATGGTTGGTAACAAGAAACTGACCTGTTTGTTCAAGGATAAACACAAAATAGACAAAATTATACATGACAAACAGAAATGGCATCATTGAAACTAGGGCTGGGCGATATGGCCTTTTTTTAATATTGCGATATTTTAAGGCCATATTGGGATACACGATATATATCTCGATATTTTGCCTTAGCCTTGAATGAACACTTGATGCATATAATCACAGCAGTAAGATGATTCTATGTGTTTTGATTGATTGATTGAGACTTATTAGTAGGTTGCACAGTGAAGTACATATTCCGTACAATTGACCACTAAATGGTAACACCCGAATAAGTTTTTCAACTTGTTTAAGTCGGGGTCCACTGATTCATTATACAGATATATACTATCAGATATATACTATCATCATAATGCAGTCATCACACAAGATAATCACATTGAATTATTTACATTATTTATAATCCAGGGTGTGGAGGGGGGCGCCGGATGTAAGTGTCTAAAAGACAGCCAAAAGAATTTTATATGAGAATAAATCTAAAGTTAAAATATAGGGTAGAAATGCACCCAATTGCAGGAAATGTAGTCTTGATTTTCAAAATTTTCTTTCAAGGCTTGCATGTCTACATTAAAACATTCTTCTTCATACTGCATTAATATATGCTCCTTTTAAACTTTCATGCAGAGAAGGAAATGACAACTAAAAAAATCACTAATTTTTTCATACGGTGTTGATCTGGAAATTTTTGCCTCGGCATTTTGATGGTGTGGGCGTGTGGCACCGAATGGAGATAAGCGTCTCGACAGACGTTACAATATTTGAACAATGATGACGAAAACTGTTTTCTCTGTCGTGTCCATGTGTCGAAAATTGCGCTTATTTTTTTATTTGATTTTGTGTGTGGCATATAATCGCTATGCGCAGAGGACGCTTGAGCAGTGCGCAATTGCACAGGCGCGCACCTTAGAGGGAACGTTGGTCACACGGCTGCGCTAGCATCACAGCTAACGTTAGCCATGCTGCTACCTCTCTGCTGGGAGAGGGCGTATACGTATGTGACGTATGACGTGACAGTATGTGATGTGTGTAAGAAGGTGCGCTTGCTGTCTGTGAGAGGGAGACACAGAAAAGAGTGAGAAAAGCCTGTCGTGTAATGCCAGCAGCTAAAAGCAACTGCGTGAGAATCCACAGACCTGTGGATGTGTTGAAGGTGTGCTGGAAAATGCGGAACGGAAATTAGGGAGCAGCAGAAAAGTGGAATGTATTATTTAAATCGGTGCGTTGGAAAACACGGACCGGAGTTTTTTTTTTAAACTGGATCTGGATCGGCATTTTCCCATTCCTTGCCGATACGCACTTTTTGGCAAATATCGGCGGCCGATTCAATCCAAATATCGGATCGGGACATCCCTAAACTATACAAAGGAATCGTGTTGCATTGCGTGAGGCAAATTATGGTCACACCAGATACTGACTGCTTTTCTGACCCCCCCTGTATTCCAACTTAATTTCTTGTATGAATAGGTTTGTTTCGCATTATTTTAATTTTGTTCTCTTAATTGTCTGACTTTACCTGTAAAATATTTTTAGCATGGCCCTAAAATTATTTCAGACTTGTTCTTACCTTCACCCTCGAGCAAATTCACTGATTAAACATACACCTATTGAGGAGCATTAAACAGCAGAGAAAAGGTTACTGGCAAAAGGTCAGTCTTTACAGGGTTTGTGGCATATCATTCTGATTGGTGCATACTGTGTACTGAGACAATACTGTTTACATTATGAATGTCAGGCATAACAACGTTTGGTCTGTCACTGATGGATTCATCCTGACCTATTGACAGTGCATTTCCAAATTGTGAAACAGAGTTGTCATTGGGTCATAGTGATATTCTAGAAATAATATATTAGGCATCAGCCATATGACTCCTTGTATTGTGAGAAAGGCCTCCAACCCCTGCCCTTCAGAGGGACAAGCAGCAGAAGATGGACAGATGGATGAATGAAACACATATTAAAGCTTATATTGCATATGGTTTTCTCACAGGTAAATGAGCCAAAGATAGTACTCAGGAATTTATGCACAACACATCCAGTAAAAATCGGGGTTTCATTTCATTTTGGATATGTGAGAGTGTGGACTGGGTTCATGGCTCTAGATTTCCAGTCAGGGGCTCTCCGTTTCTGGGTAATGTAGATTGACAAGGATGATTCTCAAAGCTATTGCCAAGTGGGTCTTTTCTTGAGCCAGCACGTCCTATTTCACTGATGAGATTCAAAATCGTACCGTGCCAAAATACAAATTGAATTTGTAAAATCTGTAAATGGTAGAAATGTGTCTGAAAAAGGTGTTTTTCCATGTGCGACTGAGGGCGTACTCCCACTGGAACCTTCAAATTGCGTTGGGGCTTGATTTTCCTCCCCTTAACTGCCCCCTGCTTGCCTGAACTCACACTGAGTGTTCGTGCGTCCGTCCATTTGCTTATCAATTGGGTTGCTCGACGTAGAAGATTTATAATATAAATGATATACTTTTTTAATATTGCATGTAGTGTTGTATAGTGTTGCAAATGTCTTTCAATACTTTTCAAAGTAAATCTTATCAAACATTAAACATACATCAGGGTTTCCTCTAGGATTTGTCGAAGCTGTGGTGGTGGGCAGCATGGGAGACGGACTGTGGCGGCAAATTTTCATGAACCAATATTTATTTCCTTCCAGAACAAGAAACATTAAACTTAACAATTAACTGTGGGACGGCGTGGCGAAGTTGGTAGAGTGGCTGTGCCAGCAATCGGAGTGTTGCTGGTTACTGGGGTTCAATCCCCACCTTCTACCATCCTAGTCACGTCCGTTGTGTCCTTGGGCAAGACACTTCACCCCTTGCTCCTGATGGCTGCTGGTTAGCGCCTTGCATGGCAGCTCCCGCCATCAGGGTGTGAATGGGTGAATGTGGTAATACTGTCAAAGCGCTTTGAGTACCTTGAAGGTAGAAAAGCGCTATACAAGTATAACCCATTTATCATTATCATTTAACTGTTAATCTAGTGTCAAAGCTAGAGAACACCTTATTTTTCTGGATCTTTTGAAAAACCGTTTTAATTCTCTTTTGCATGGCAATTGAGCGAGAGATGGTCCGTTGATGGTAAGTAGGAGGAATGCTGCCAGATGGCCCCCCTGCAGTCTGTTCCTCAGGTCTGTTTTCACCCACCCAAAATACAATTATATGTGAAATATATGGAATTAAGAGAAATAAATTCATCTCTAATTTAGAGTATATAGTTGACTAAATATCTTATTCTGTTCATTGCTGAGAAATCTCTCTCACAGTTAACTGTAGAGATGCACACTCGATGCAATTGCTGACAGCTGTCTCAAGCACGGGTTCAGCTGTCCCCATTTTATCAGCATTAGATGCGATTTTTGACATAATACTGACCTGGTCCATATTCTGAAACACATTAAATGTATGTACACTGATTAGGTTTACACTGCTTTAGTCTCATCTGTCTTCACAGTCACCTTATTGAATTAATTCTCATTTTCCCTCAAAGTCTCCAAACAGCAGGTGCTTGTAGGCTAACCATTCTTGTAGAAGTGTTGGATTATTTGGCCTTCCATAAACTTGGCAGAGAGAATTAGAAGATGTTGCGTGTTCACAGCATAATCTTCATTGACTGCTTGGGGTCCTAGAGCAGGGGTGCTCACACTTTTTCTGCAGGCAAGCTACTTTTCAATTGATCAAGTCGTGGGGATCTACCTCATTCATATATATAATTTATATTTACTTATTTATGAAATGTATGTTTTTGTTAACAAGTTAAAGGTGTTTAATGATAATGCAAGCATGTTTAACACATATAGTTAATATTGTTAATACATTAAAGGTGTTTAATGATAATACAAGTATGTTTAATACATATAGTTAATATTGTTAACAAGTTAAAGGTGTTTAAAGATAATGCAAGCATGTTTAACACATATAGTTAATATTGTTAACACGTTAAAGGTGGTTAAAAATAATACAAGCATGTTTAACACAAATAGTTAATATTGTTAACAACTTAAAGGTGGTTAAAGATAAAACAAGCATGTTCAACACATATAGTTAATATTGTTAACAACTTAAAGGTGGTTAAAGATAATGCAAGCATGTTTAACACATATAGTTAATATTGTTAATAAGTTAAAAGTGTTAAAGATAATACAAGCATGTTTAACACATATAGATTCCTTTCTTTCATGAAGACAAGAATATAAGTTGGTGTATTACCTGATTGTGATGACTTGCATTGATTGGAATCAGACAGTGGTGATGATAACGTCCGCATTTTCGAATGGAGGAGAAAAAAAGTCCTACTTTCTGTCCAATACCACATGAAAGTGGTTGGTTTTTGGCATCTTATTTGTCCAGCTTCCGTACTCCTTTGTATACACTTTACAAGAAATACATTGTCGGCAAACTCCGTAGCTTGCTAGCTTGTGCACGCCAGCTTTCTGAGACTCTTATTTTGGTAGCGCAGGCAGGATGAAGCAGAGCTTTTATTGTGCAACTGTGCAGTCTGTCTTTGGAGTTTTGACGACAGGTACGGCGCCAGAGTCTGTTGAAATAAAGTGTTTCTCGCCTTCCAGTCGGTAATTTTAATGAGCTGGCAGCAGCCAGCGTCATCTCAGAAGACCCTCGGGTGCCGTGAATGTCAATCAAGTGACGAAAGTGACGTCATAGTGAAGATTTATGATCGCTCATTTTTAGGACTATTTTTTTAATGCCTGGCTGGTGATCGACTGACACACCCTCCGAGATCGACCGGTAGATCGCGATCGACGTAATGAGCACCCCTGTCCTAGAGTATAAAAGGATTCAAGCACGTCCATGTGTGGAAACCGTCTGTCGATATTCTCTACCAGACCATCCACATAGGACTCCATTACTTAAACATTATGACAAAAAAAAGAAAATTAGTAACCTTTTTAATTGATAAATCCTTACTTGTATTATTTAATTACACAGCCATCCAAAAAGTACCCGAGTCCTAAAGTGAGACCAGTACCCTTCCCTTGTCTCCTCCACCACTTGGCCCCTGCCTCTCCACTTCATGCCTTATCCGAAATGCACCCAGTCTAACAGGGTCTTCTAGGTCCTCATGCCGAGTAAGGAAAGAGCCCATTGGCTGATTATCCGCTGCACCTTTATTTGTTCTCAGGCATGCCTTCGTTACTGGGACCTATACACAATACACATTTTTGTTTAAAGCAATACATACAAATGATAAGAGGTATTCTGATTATCTACCTTCTCTTTGATAGCCAGGAAGTTCACATTTTCCTTCTGAAAAACCCCTGAGAGCCGAGCCAGATGTGGCAGCACGGACTGCTGCAACAAACCTGTAGTGCAGCAAAAACCATAAACGCCCTTGGCCAAAGGGCACTTGTGGACCTCAGTCTCTTAAGTCAAAGAAGCCAAAACAGCAGGTGGGTTTTTCTGCAGTGTTGAGACAGTGAGTGGGTGTCTTTTACTTCCTGATTAAATAGCATGAGATAAAGTACACGGTGCATCTGTAGAGCACAACTACAGCCACATTTTATGTCTCAGAATAGATTATTTTAGTGATCTCACCATTACTTGCAAGGCCTCCAATCCGAAGGATTTTGCTGCACGTTCTAAGACCGCCGTTTTGTTGGCACTGTTATGAAAATATAGATCCAGCTGCAGCAAGTGCTCTCTGAAGGTGGACATGTAGGCGTTATTAAAGGGGAACATTATCACAATTTCAGAAGGGTTAAAACCATTAAAAATCAGTTCCCAGTGGCTTATTTTATTTTTCGTAGTTTTTTTCAAAATTTTACCCATCACAAAATATCCCTAAAAAAAGCTTCAAAGTGCCTGATTTTAACCATCGTTATATACACCCGTCCATTTTCCTGTGACGTCACACAGTGATGCCAATACAAACAAATAGCAAGGTATAGCGACATTAGCTCGGATTCAGACTCGGATTTCAGTGGCTTAACACTGTCTGATAAGATAATTACTAACAACTATGAACTAGGTTTACAGCATATGAAATATATTTGGCAACAACATGCACTTTGAGAGTGCAGACAGCCCATTTCAGGCGCGCTAGGAACATATATTTTTCCACGATTTAAGCACTCAGGTTAACCATACCTAAATAGACACAAAATACTGCATTACACAAGACTACCCGAATGTACTCGAATGATTGAAAAAAATAAATGTTTTTAAGCTAAATTATTGGTAAACACAGTTTATGTATAATAATTTACGTAAAACCACGAGTAATGAATAAAGTTTTCATCAATTAATATATTCTGTAGACATACCCTCATCCGCTCTCTTTTCCTGAAAGCTGATCTGTCCAGTTTTGGAGTTGATGTCAGCAGGCCAGGGAAGCTAGGGTCGATATTCTTCTCTTGATCATCTTCGGTGGCATAAGGGACGGTGTGAGCCAAGACATCCAGGGGGTTTAGCTCGCTCGTCTGCGGGAACAAACTGCCGCCATTGCTTGCCGTGCTAGCGAGGTCCTTTGTCCCCGAATAGCTCACACACTCCGGCAGATTCAATGGGGGTCTGGCGGCAGATTTCTTTGACTTTATGGTTGGAAATGCATCTGCTTTGAGTGTCGCAGGATATCCACACATTCTTGCCATCTCTGTCGTAGCATAGCTTTCGTCGGTAAAGTGTGCGGAACAAACGTCCAATTTCTTGCCACTTTCGCATCTTTGGGCCACTGGTGCAACTTGAATCCGTCCCTGTTCGTGTTGTTACACCCTCCGACAACACACCGACGAGGCATGATGTCTCCAAAGTACGGAAAACAGTCGAAAAAACGGAAAATAACAGAGCTGATTTGACTCGGTGTTTGAGAAAATGGCGGATTGCTTCCCGATGTGACGTCACGAATAATAGAAAGGCGTTTAATTCGCCAACATTCACCCATTTAGAGTTCGGAAATCGGTTAAAAAAATATATGGTCTTTTTTCTGCAACATCAAAGTATATATTGACGCTTACATAGGTCTGGTGATAATGTTCCCCTTTAATGAATTATCGTGGCCACCTGGTGTCACCAAAAAAGTGACAAAATGAAAAGCTGCTTCAGGCCACCCCAAACTACTAACACTCCATATTTCTATGCAGCTTGGTGTTCTCTTGATTGTTGAACAAGAAATAAGAGAAGAAAAAAAACAGGAATAAATTATCAAATATTAATAACTCACCGGATTTCAGGATGATTCCTGGCGCCGAGTCCCGACTAGCGATGTTCCCAGATGTGTAGGGATTTGCAGAGACGTGAAGATGAAGGTGTAATGAACAATATGGCTGTGTAAAAAAACAAAACAAAAACAGAATAATAATATCAAACATCAAGCCTTCCCAACAGACGTGCGGAAACACGGTTGTACAACTCCGAGAGCGAATATTAGAAAGGCGTTTAATTCGCCAAAATTTACCCATTTAGAGTTCGGAAATCGGTTAAAAAAGTATATGGTCTTTTTTCTGCAACATCAAGGTATATATTGACGCTTACATAGGTCTGGTGATAATGTCCCCCTTTAAATGAGGCATCCCTACATACCAGGGCCAGGCGATGTGCTGCACATGCTACTGGCAGCAACCAGGGGAAGTCATCCGGAGCTGCTTTGCCACACCATTCAACTTCCCCTTTTCAAACAATAATACAAAGTAACTAAACAAAGTTTAACTAATTGACGTTTAGAGCGGCTTTTTTACATCAGCTTCATACCGGTCATCCCGGTAGCCCCATGTGTTCCTAACCCATACAGCTGTTCGGTTGGTATCTCCTTTTTGCCCAGTACCTCCTTGATTGTTGCCCTGTCGTAGACAGGGACAAGGTTAAAGTTAAAGTACCAATGATTGTCAAACACACACTAGGTGTGGTGAGATTATTCTCTGCATTTGACCCATCACCCTCACCCCCTGGGAGGTGAGGGAAGCAGTGAGTCATTTTGGTGATTTAACCCTCAATTCCAACTCTTGATGCTGAGTGCCAAGCAGGGAGGTAATGGGTCCCATTTTTATAGTATGACTTGGCCGGGGTTTGAACTCACGACCTACCACTAGGCCACTGAGCAGGTTGAGGTATGTACACACACATTGTCCAGTTATTATCATGTACAAATTCCAATCCGGCTTCAGAATAACCACTCCACTGACACATGCCTTCTCTATCTGACCGACCACATCAAACATGAGGTGGACGCGGGCAAATATTGCGGCATGGTCATGCTGGACCTTCAGAAGGCCTTTGACACCGTTAACCACGCTATACTGTTGGATAAGCTCAGAGCAATCGAATTTGATAAAACCTAATCGAGCTGGATGCAATCTTACTTGGAGGGGAGGAAACAGGTGGTAGAGGTGAACGGCAGTGTGTTCCCCCCTCAGTAAGCTGTGGAGTCCCCCAAGGCAGTATATTAGGGCCTTTACTGTTCCTAATATACATAAACGACATGTCATCAGCATGCGACTGTGAATTGTTCTTGTTTGCGGATGACTCGGCCCTGCTGGTATCAGACAACGACAAGTCACAGGTGGAGAAAATCCTCAGTGCTGAACTCTGTAGAATTTGCACCTGGCTCGCTGACAACAAGCTATCCATACACTTGGGTAAAACGGAATCCATCCTATTTGGGTCCCACATCAACCTTAAGAAAGTCAGTGACTTCACTATAAAAGTGAGTGACATTGTTATCACCAGGAAAGATGAGGTCACCTACCTAGGTTCCATTCTAGAGGCTAATCTTTCCTGTGATAAAATGGCAACCAAGGTAATCAAAAAGGTCAACCAACGAACGAGATTTCTCTATAGAATCTCCTCTCTGGTCAACAAAAGCACCATGAAGATTCTAGCGGGAACTCTCATTCAACCCTTTTTCGATTACGCATGCACCTCCTGGTACCCTAGCACCTCCAAAACCCTCAAATCGAGACTCCAAACATCCCAGAACAAGCTAGTCAGATTACTTCTAGACCTCCACCCCAGATCACACCTCACTCCTACCCACTTCTCCAAAGTGGGCTGGATCAGGGTGGAGGACAGAGTAAAACAACTTGCACTGAGCCTAGTCTATAAAATCCGTTACACCTCCCTGATACCGAAGTACATATCAAACTACTTCCTTAACGTAAATGACCGCCATAACCACAACACCAGGGGGAGCTCCACTAACCATGTTAAACCAAGATTCCGATCTAAAAAATGTCTTAACTCATTCTCTTTCTATGCCACATCAATTTGGAATGCACTCCCAACAGGTGTAAAAGAAAGGGCATCTCTATCCTCCTTCAAAACCGCACTAAGAGAACACCTGCAGGCAACTTCAACCCTAAACTAACACCCTCCCTTCCACATCCTACCTCCCCGGATTGTAAATAATCAAATGTAAATAATCAAATATAGATACTTATTCTTATGCTTTCTGATCTCTCTCTCTATGTCCACTACTTGCTGTACATATCCTACCAAGTCAGTCCTACACTGTTCCAATGTCCATATCTCTGATGATGCAATTGTTGATGACTGAAGTGTTGATATCAACCAAACCTAACTCCCCCCTCCACACCCCGGATTGTAAATAATGTAAATAATTCAATGTACATACTCTGATGATTATCTTGTGTGATGACTGTAATATGATGATATATATAGTATATATACTATATAGTATATATAGTATATATCTGTATCATGAATCAGTGGACCCCGACTTAAACAAGTTGAAAAACTTATTCGGGTGTTACCATTTAGTGGTCAATTGTACGGAATATGTACTGCACTGTGCAATCTACTAATACAAGTTTCAATCAATCAATCAATCAAAATTTGTTTTCATCAGCATTGGTTTGGAAAAAGATAGTGTTACCAGTCAATTCATACCTGATATGCAGATCCAGCTGACACATCTGTACTTTCATCCACCTCTTTACCGATAGCAACCGAGGACTAAATGTCTTGGAGGATTGGGTTTTCCACTACATTTTACAGCATTTCATCAATTATTCTATGAAGCCTGTAGTTTGTAGTTTACTTAATCCATGGAGTAAATTAAATAAGGTATTACCGTATTGAGATTTTGAGGCTGATTGATTAAAACAATACAAACAAATGACAGGAACATTACTTTGAGCTTTTTGAAATAGTCACAACTCTGCCAGATCCAAAAGATCTGGGTAATTTGTGTGGTGTGCCACCTATTCTCCCTTTGTGAGGAAAAAAAGGCACTTAAAGCCAGTCAGGATTGCATCATGCTCCATTTTGATGACTGGGTAAAAGGCAGCAACAACTGAAGCTCTTATGCAAAGCAGGCAGATACTCTTACTATTTGGTTTAAAAAATAAGGTTGTATGGAAACCTTTTTAGCTTTCAAAATGAAATTGATCCATCCATTTCCTACCGCTTGTCCCTCCCGTTTAATGTCAGCATTTGACATTAAATTAAAGAAACTTAAAGGGGAACTGCACTTTTTTTTGGAATTTTGCCTATTGTTCACAACAGTAAAGAAAAACATGACAACAGATTCATTGTCTTAAGGCATTCTAAATAGTAAATAGATGCGATCATAAGTCCGCTTACAACGGAGCTTATGGGAGCCGCCATTTTCTCAAACACCGAGTCAAATCAGCTCTGTTATTTTCCGTTTTTTCGACTGTTTTCCATACCTTGGAGACATCATGCCTCGTCGGTGTGTTGTCGGAGGGTGTAACAACACGAACAGGGACGGATTCAAGTTGCACCAGTGGCCCAAAGATGCGAAAGTGGCAAGAAATTGGACGTTTGTTCCGCACACTTTACCGACGAAAGCTATGCTACGACAGAGATGGCAAGAATGTGTGGATATCCTGCGACACTCAAAGCAGATGCATTTCCAACGATAAAGTCAAAGAAATCTGCCGCCAGACCCCCATTGAATCTGCCGGAGTGTGTGAGCAATTCAGGGACAAAGGACCTCGGTAGCACGGCAAGCAATGGCGGCAGTTTGTTCCCGCAGACGAGCGAGCTAAACCCCCTATCGACCCTAGCTTCCCTGGCCTGCTGACATCAACTCCAAAACTGGACAGATCAGCTTTCAGGAAAAGAGCGCGGATGAGGGTATGTCTACAGAATTTATTAATTGATGAAAATTGGGCTGTCTGCACTCTCAAAGTGCATGTTGTTGCCAAATGTATTTCATATGCTGTAAACCTAGTTCATAGTTGTTAGTTTCCTTTAATGCCAAACAAACACATACCAATCGTTGGTTAGAAGGCGATCGCCGAATTCGTCCTCGCTTTCTCCCGTGTCGCTGGCTGTCGTGTCGTTTTCGTCGGTTTCGCTTGCATACGGTTCAAACCGATATGGCTCAATAGCTTCCTTTTTTTCTTCAATTTCGTTTTCGCTACCTGCCTCCACACTACAACCATCCGTTTCAATACATTCGTAATCTGTTGAATCGCTTAAGCCGCTGAAATCCGAGTCTGAATCCGAGCTAATGTCGCTATAGCTTGCTGTTCTTTCCGTCATGTTTGTTTGTGTTGGCTTCACTATGTGACGTCACAGGAAAATGGACGGGTGTTTATAACGATGGTTAAAATCAGGCACACTGAAGCTTTTTTTAGGGATATTGCGTGATGGGTAAAATTTAGAAAAAAACTTTGAAAAATATAATGAGCCACTGGGAACTGATTTATAATGGTTTTAACCATTCTGAAGTTGTGATAATGTTCCCCTTTAAAACTACTCTGATGAGAAGCCAAAAGTCCTCTAAGACAACTGATCAGTTGACTGCCACGAGAATAACACAAACGTGATATATAATAACACCCATAGCTACATTCATCTTCAAATATAAAAGAACACAATCTGTAAGTATGAGACATGTTTTCAGTATATAATGTTTTTTAAAACAACATATACCCCCAAATAGTTTTTTTTAAGTAAAAAGGCAAACACATGTCACATGTCAAATAGGGATGTCCCGATCCAGGTTTTTGCACTTCCGATCCGATACCGATGTTGTTTTTGCATTTCCGATCCGATACCGATACTGACCGATACCGATACTGGCCTATCCGTGCATGTATTAAAGTTTAAAGTTATTTAGCCTACTTAGTTGTCAGAATCATGTTGAAAAGGGTTTTAGTACTCTTGATAACAACTAGCCAGCTGAATTAGGGGAGTTTGAATAATACACAATGGTTGGTAACAAGAAACTGACCTGTTTATTCAAGGATAAACACCAAATAGACAAAATTATACATGACAAACAGAAATGGCATCATTGAACTAGGGCTGGGCGATATGGCCTTTTTTTAATATTGCGATATTTTAAGGCCATATTGCGATACACAATATATATCTCGATATTTTGCCTTAGCCTTGAATGAACACTTGATGCATATAATCACAGCAGTATGATGATTCTATGTGTTTTGATTGATTGATTGAGACTTTTATTAGTAGGTTGCACAGTGAAGTACATATTCCGTACAATTGACCACTAAATGGTAACACCCCAATAAGTTTTTCAACTTGTTTAAGTCGGGGTCCACTTAAATTGATTCATGATACAGATATATACTATTAGATATATACTATCATCATAATACAGTCATCACACAAGATAATCACATTGAATTATTTACATTATTTATAATCCAGGGTGTGGAGGGGGGCGCCGGATGTAAGTGTCAAAAAGACAGCCAAAAGAGTTTGATATGAGAATAAATCTAAATTTAAAATATAGGGTAGAAATGCACCCATTTGCAGGAAATGTAGTCTTGATTTTCAAAATTTTCTTTCAAGGCTTGCATGTCTACATTAAAACATTCTTCTTCATACTGCATTAATATATGCTACTTTTAAACTTTCATGCAGAGAAGGAAATCACAACTAAAAAAATCACTAATTTTTTCATACAGTGTTGATGTGGACATTTTTGCCTCGACATTTTGATGGTGTGGACGTGTGGCACCGAATGGAGATAAGCGTCTCGACAGACGTCACAATATTTGAACAATGATGACGAAAACTGTTTTCTCTGTCGTGTCCGTGTGTCGAAAATTGTTATGCGCTTCTTTTTTTATTTGATTTTGTGCGTGGCATAGATTTGCTATGCACAGAGGACGCTTAAACAGTGCACAATTGCACAGGCGAGCACCTTAGAGGGAGCGTTGCTCGCACGGCTGCGCTAGCATCACAGCTAACGTTAGCCATGCTGCTACCTCTCTGCTCGGGGAGGACGTATACGTATGTGACGTATGACGTGACAGTATGTGACGTGTGTAAGAAGGTGCGCTCTGTCTGTGAGAGGGAGACACAGGAAAGAGTGAGAAGAGCCTGTCGTGTAATGCCAGCAGCTAAAAGCAAATGCGTGAGAATTCACAGACCTGTGGATGTGTTGAAGGTGTGCTGGAAAATGCGGAACGGAAATTAGGGAGCAGCAGAAAAGTGGAATGTATTATTTGAATCGGTGCGTTGGAAAACACGGACCGGAGTTTTTTTTTAAACTGCATCTGGATCGGCATTTTCCCATGCCTTGCCGATACGCAATTTTTGGCAAATATCGGCAGCCGATCCGATCCAAATATTGGATCGGGACATCCCTAATGTCAAATATATTTCTTTTTTACGAGTCAAGTCAAGTCAGTGTCATCACAAGACACCTACGGGTTCTCGCCAATGGCCTGACTCGGGAACGGGACTCCCGGGACAAGCATGGGAAGTGACGTGTGTTGAGGAGTTGAAAGGTTGTTTGATTGGTGCCGGATAAGAGAGCGGCACACAGAGATTGAGCCCGTTGTACGAGAATGTTGCATGTTGTGAAATAAAGAAAGGAACTGGGATTCCTTGGGATGTGACAATATTGACGGGCGGCACAGCACAAAGACGGTCCACGGTGTTGACGTTATGTATCTTGTGGGAAATTATTTGGCCGACAGCCGTGACTCTCGTGTTGTTTTAAATATAAACTGTCGACTGATTGCTAGTTTTCGCGTGACACCCAGTCCATGTATCTACGTCTATTCTCGTCTCCAGTTACATAAGTAATGTAAGAAGCGCGTGACTTCACAGAAAATGCGGGCTCTCGTGTTGTTTTAAAGATGAACTCTCGACTGATTGCTAGTTTCGCCTTCACCTCCAGGCAACTTCAACCCTAAACTAACACCCTCCCCGGATTGTTGTTAATAATCAAATGTAAACAATCAAATGTAGATATTTTTCTTATGCCTTCTGATCTCTCTCTCTCTCTGTCCACTGCTTGCTGTACATATCCTACCAAGTCAGACCTACACTGTTTTAATATCCATTTCTCTGTTCTCAATTGTTGATGACTGATGATAACAACCAAACCTAACCCCCCTCTACACCCCGAATTGTAAATAATGTAAATAATTCAATGTATACACCCTGAATGTATTATGATGATAGTATATATGATAATATATATCTGTATCATGAATCAATTTAAGTGGACCCCGACTTAAACAAGTTGAAAAACTTATTCGGGTGTTACCATTTAGTGGTCAATTGTACGGAATATGTACTTCACTGTGCAACCTACTAATAAAAGTCTCAATCAATCAAATCCGCGCGACACCCAGTCCATGTATCTACGTCTATTCTCGTGTCCAGTAATAAGTAATGTAAGAAGCACGTGACTCTTCACAGAAAATGCTGGCTCTCGTGTTTTAAAAACCGTCAACTGATTTCTAGTTTGGCGCGATAACCGGTTTATGTGTTTACCTCGATTAACCAAAGGATTCACAGCTGAATCTTACCGATTGATGGGGCTGTAACCGAAGTAGCAAAACTGGCTACTTCTCGGACCGGATACCCCGTCGCATTAACAAGCCTATGGGTTTTGCAATATAAGCTTTTGAAGTTTGGTTTTGGAACGAATGTTTTATTATAACAACAGTTTGAATCTGAAACTGAATATGTTCATCTTTTTTGTAGTTCCTATAACATACTTGCCAACCTTGAGACCTCCGATTTCGGGAGGTGGGGGGCGTGGTCGGGGGTGGGGCGGGGGGCGTGGTTGGGGGCGTGGTTGGGGGCGTGGTTAAGATATACATATATATATAAAAATACTTGACTTTCAGTGAATTCTAGCTATATATATATATATATATATATATATATATATATATATATTGTATTACACACACACACACACACATATATATATATATATATATATATATATATATATATATATATATATATATATATATATATACATATATATATATATATATATATATAAATAAATAAAAGAAACACTTGAATTTCAGTGTTCATTTATTTACACATATACACACACATAACACTCATCTACTCAAATAAATAAATAAATAAAAGAAACACTTCAATTTCAGTGTTCATTTATTTACACATATACACACACATAACACTCATCTACTCATTGTTGAGTTAAGGGTTGAATTGTAAAAATCAATAAGAAAACGGGAGCTCTAATTTGGGAGTCTGAATTAGGATCAGAAGTTCCTATATAAACATTGCACACTTACGTCACCTTTTTGTATTGATTACTGCAGATGTGCACTGGATTCATTCACAAATACAAACTACAACTCACAAACACTTTAGAGTTAGGCTCCACCATCAGAATGTGTACTTAAACTTATAAAGATCGCATGGTTATTATTCAGTGAGTTGATTCACCAAAACTAACCTGTTATACAGGAGGAAAAAGCACACAGGACGTTTCAATTGTTCACAGACTGGTCGCGCTCATCAGAATGACAAGACACTTCCGGTCTGCAGGTGATAGCATTCAATTGGGAAGAAACGCCCTACTGCCCCCTACTGACCAACTATGAATACTGATAAATGTGTAATGACAGCTCCAAAAACGAATTCAAACCACAAAATAAAATAAATGAATCAACACAAAAATGTGACACATTATGGGTGGGTCACATATGCATGTACAGTAGATGGCAGTATTGTCCTGTTTAAAAGTGTCACAACATTGCTGTTTACGGCAGACAAACTGCTTTACGGTAGACGAAAACTTGACTGCTGTTGTTGTGTGTTTTTACCGCGCTGGGAGGACGTTAATGAAACTGCCTAACAATAAACCCACATAAGAAACCAAGCACTCGCCCTCGATCATTAGCTGTTTATATTGTGGGAAAGCAGACGTGTGAACAAGCTGTCAACACGTCACTCAGGTCCGCATGGAGCTGGAGGCCACGCCCCCGCCAACTCCGCCTGAATTTCGGGAGGTTTTCGGGAGAAAATTTGTCCCGGGAGGTTTTCGGGAGAGGCGCTGAATTTCGGGAGTCTCCCGGGAAATCCGGGAGGGTTGGCAAGTATGTCCTATTATAACGTAACCTTTGAAACACAAGTGTTGTTTCATATATAACTGTGGGATAGATTAAATCGTGATACATTCTGGTTGAAAAGTGGCATAGGCGCATAAATCGTCTGCAACTTCTCTGCCACTGGCAATGCCACGCAAGAGATGAACCGCCAAAGAGAAACACTTCCTGTTTTTTGGCAGGCCCCATCTGTCTTTTGAGTCCTTATTGAAAAGGGACAGATGAATGCACCTGGATAATCAAAAACTGCCACATCTGTTCATGTCAGAACACATTTACTTAAATTTTGTCCTAGCCGAAGTACATTACCGTGCATCCCTAAGATGACTCTTTGATCGGCCAAGCTCTACATCTATTAGAATTTATAAAACGCAAGACATCGTTTTCTATTACAGTTTAGGAAACCTGCTTAGGTAACTATCGCACTTCACAAAGCAACTGAACAACAGGGATAAAACAATTATATTATTTTTTAAATTGCAAAATGACATCTAACAAATGGGTGTCCAAAATATTCACTAGTCCTGTATGTGTAATACTCTTCCAATAAACAGGTCTCTAAATAATCACATTTTCAATTCTTACTCAGCATTAGCTGGGTTGTGATCACGTGGTCAAGAGACTGTCGCCCTCCGGGATTGATGGCAAACATTCAATATGGCTACTGTTTATTTACCTTCAATACAGCAGATGTGAGCATATTTTTAAAGGGCAACTGCACTTTTTGGGGGGATTTTGCCTATTGTTCACAATCATTATGAAAGACATGATGACGGATGTAATTTTTAAATGCATTTTAAATATTAAATAAATGCGATCAAAAGTCCGCTTCAAAACACCTATTGGAGTCGCTCTCTTCTGCCTATAAAAGCCTTTCAAAACATCAACACACTTCCTTTATGGTTATCATCATCGGCGGTCACTCGAACGAGTATGACGATCCTCCTGGTAGGGGTGTATCCCTTTATGGAGGATGCCTGTGCGTGACTTTGTTTTACGTGGGGAGACTGGTGCACAGACAGTCATTACAGGATCCTTGACAGAATCTGGTCAGGGTCCAGTGGCATGGAGTCCAAGAAAACTGGGAACCCTTTTCTGCTGCAGCCTTCTTCCGCCATCGCAGCCGTTGTGGTAGTTCTTAAATCTACCGTCTTCCGCCTGCTCCGCCGTTGAGGTCTTCACCGTATCCCTGGCTAGGGGGCAGTCAGGTACAAAGCCTTTGCCAAGGGCCACCTGGGGTAACAGTAGTAAAGGGGTTAACCTCCTAGTGCCCCAAGACCCCCATAGAGGAGCCTCCACTGCCCATACTTGCCAACCTTGAGACCTCCGATTTCGGGAGGTGGGGGCGTGGTCGGGGGTGGGGCAGGGCGTGGTTGAGGGCGTGGTTAAGAGGGGAGGAGTATATTGACAGCTATAATTCACCAAGTCAAGTATTTCATACATATATATATATATATATATATATATATATATATATATCCTGAAAATATGCAAATAAAACTGTGTTTAGATAATTGATACTTCAAACTTGCATAAATAAATATTAAGGAATATAACATAACTTGGCTTCTGACAGCTTCAAAATGTAATGAATAAAATGCTAAAGTTGTTGATAAACAAGCAATTATTTTAATAATTAAATATGGTCATTTTAAATGAATTATTATGATAATTTAAAATTAATTATTTCAAATATGTTTATTTTAATGTATAATTCTAATGGCTGGATGTAAAAAGGAGTCAGAAAAAATACAAATAAAAATACAATTAATTTTGATGTTTTTAGCAAAATATAGTAAACATTTTTTTTTTTTTTTTTTTTTTTTTTAATTAATAAATATATTTATTTTCAGGTAAGATAAACATAATCAATTTAGTTCTTGTCACCCTGTTGTCCTCCCGTCGTGAAAAAAAGCTGTCCTCACTCAGGTTCGCATGGAGCTGGAGGGGGCGTGGCCTCCAGCTCCGGCTGAAAATCGGGAGATTTTCGGGAGAATATTTGTCCCGGGAGGTTTTCGGGAGAGGCGCTGAATTTCGGGAGTCTCCCGGAAAATTCGGGAGGGTTGGCAAGTATGCCACTGCCGGATGCACTTTAACGTCATGCCCAGGCCTCATGGTTATACTGTATATACATGCTGTAAGTATAAATGTAGTAACAGGCACATTGATAATAGCATTTAATATTTACTTTTTTGAGAATTTTAAGCATACGCAGTGCATTAATTTCAAAAACGCATCACGACGAACCCCTTTTTCCCCCCTCACTACATCATTGATTTCTACTCAATGCAGACTTTATAAGAGCCAACAAACATAATGAAACATCATTTACCCGTGCAATGTCTGCTGTCACTAGGATAGCGCCGAATAAAATTGTGTTATATTCCCGTTTTTGATGAAAAATTACTCATAATCCTCACGAAAAGTGGGGTGGAACCA
This sequence comes from Nerophis lumbriciformis, assembly GCF_033978685.3. Classification (NCBI taxonomy): domain Eukaryota; kingdom Metazoa; phylum Chordata; class Actinopteri; order Syngnathiformes; family Syngnathidae; genus Nerophis; species Nerophis lumbriciformis. The sequence goes on from NC_084563.2 coordinate 40,656,393, forward strand.
AGCGCCTTTTCGTGTCTACCTCGCCATTTCCAGGTCTAAATTGTCTGTCAAAGTGTACCAACTTGTCGGAATACATCATAACTTCTACTATCCAGGTGAGAGGCTACAATAAACTTCAACGAGCAAAGGAATTGGCGAAGCACCATACCAATCGATGAGGTAAACATCGCATACTTCATGTGCGTTAACAATATCACTAATACTCGGTTAATATTCAAGTCACGAAATGTAAATGGAGTATTGTCGGCGCTTTTTGGATGGTTATTTACTGGGGTTTTATAGTCTGAATAAAGGACCTCCCATTTAACTTCGCTAAAGACTTTTCAAACTATCGGGTCGGCAATATTTAATTTTACGGTCGCTAGGAGGCACATGATTTCTTAACATCTGGATTATACATGAAGTAAACATAAAGCCATGAAAGACAATGTTGGACTTATTCGTGCATCAGTAAGTAACGTATACGACTGATTGGAACTGTATCTGTGTTATAAAGAGGTGCCAGAAAAAATGGATTCCTATCCCAATTGTGATTCTTATTCTTTACGATTCTGAATCGATTAGAAATTGTCAGAAGTAGATTGTTAGATTGTTTTTTTAGGCCATCTACTGTATGTACACACTCTCTCCACTTATACACATCATACGTTAGCAGCAAAATTAGCTTTAATTGTAATTTATGTAGCAAATAATATATTGTAACATTTGAGAATCGATTCTCTGTTGCACCCAAGAATCGGATTCAAATTAAATCCTGTGTTGACATATGATACATAGTTTCTGGGTTTTCAGGTTATAACATGTATTATATACAGTTTAAGTTCCGTTTTTGCAGTTATTTCCAATTTCAAGCCAAATATTTTGCTATCATCTTTAATTCAGCCTCTGCAGTTGTTTTAATGGTGTGAAGTTAGTAATTTGTCTCAATGTTTAGCTAGACTTAGCTACTTCCCTGTTGTCCAGCAATGTTTAGTTCCAACAACATTTAGCAATATTACAGATATATTATGTGGTTGCTATTAAATATGCAGCCTTAAAGGCCTACTGAAACCCACTACTACCGACCACGCAGTCTGATAGTTTATATATCAATGATGAAATCTTAACATTGCAACACATGCCAATACGGCCGGGTTAGCTTACTAAAGTGCAATTTTAAATTTTGCGCGAAATATCCTGCTGAAAACGTCTCGGTATGATGACGCCTGCGCGTGACGTCACGGATTGTAGAGGACATTTTGGGACAGCATGGTGGCCAGCTATTAAGTCGTCTGTTTTCATCGCAAAATTCCACAGTATTCTGGACATCTGTGTTGGTGAATCTTTTGCAATTTGTTCAATGAACAATGGCGACAGCAAAGAAGAAAGCTGTAGGTGGGAAGCGGTGTATTGCGGCAGGTGTTGTGCTGGATAACGCACCCCCGCCGTAGAATGCACCCCCTGACTGTTGTGCCGGATAACACAGCCGGTGTTTCATTGTTTACATTCCCGAAAGATGACAGTCAAGCTTTACCATTGGCCTGTGGAGAACTGGGACAACAGAGACTCTTACCAGGAGGACTTTGAGTTGGATGCGCAGACGCGGTACTAGGGTTGGGTATCGTTTGAATTCGAACGATTCCGATTCCGATTCTTTGTTTCGATTCCGATTCCTGATGATTCCGATTCTTCTTGTACCATGCCGGGATCAATGTGTTTGACAGGTAGTCCCTGGAAGGTGGTATGTATTTTCGGATGAGAGTTTTCACCATATCCCTGCAAACATAAACAAACATGTAATGTTGCTGTTACTGTTTAGCCCAGTATCAAGTAGCTTAGCTCTAACGTTATTGCTTAACTAACCTGAATGTTGGAGATTCCACCTCTGAAAAGGGATGCAGTCTTTTGACTACGTGTGCAGTGACCTTTCTGTGGCACTCTTCTGTCTGTGGCACCGACATCTTCCCCATTGCCGCTACGGTGAACGGAGTACGCTGAGCACATCGCGGAGCCTGGCTAGCAGGTTGTAAATTGTCTATGAAAAAATATGCGGGCTAATTTGTTAGCTGCCTCAACGTTGGCGCAAAACACATTATTTATTGCATATACAGATAAAAGCCAGTAAATTAGAATATTTTGAAAAACTTGATTTATTTCAGTAATTGCATTCAAAAGGTGTAACTTGTACATTATATTTATTCATTGCACACAGACTGATGCATTCAAATGTTTATTTCATTTAATTTTGATGATTTGAAGTGGCAACAAATGAAAATCCAAAATTCCGTGTGTCACAAAATTAGAATATTACTTAAGGCTAATACAAAAAAGGGATTTTTAGAAATGTTGGCCAACTGAAAAGTATGAAAATGAAAAATTTGAGCATGTACAATACTCAATACTTGGTTGGAGCTCCTTTTGCCTCAATTACTGCGTTAATGCGGCGTGGCATGGAGTCGATGAGTTTCTGGCACTGCTCAGGTGTTATGAGAGCCCAGGTTGCTCTGATAGTGGCCTTCAACTCTTCTGTGTTTTTGGGTCTGGCATTCTGCATCTTCCTTTTCACAATACCCCACAGATTTTCTATGGGGCTAAGGTCAGGGGAGTTGGCGGGCCAATTTAGAACAGAAATACCATGGTCCGTAAACCAGGCACGGGTAGATTTTGCGCTGTGTGCAGGCGCCAAGTCCTGTTGGAACTTGAAATCTCCATCTCCATAGAGCAGGTCAGCAGCAGGAAGCATGAAGTGCTCTAAAACTTGCTGGTAGACGGCTGCGTTGACCCTGGATCTCAGGAAACAGAGTGGACCGACACCAGCAGATGACATGGCACCCCAAACCATCACCCAACCATGCAAATTTTGCATTTCCTTTGGAAATCGAGGTCCCAGAGTCTGGAGGAAGACAGGAGAGGCACAGGATCCACGTTGCCTGAAGTCTAGTGTAAAGTTTCCACCATCAGTGATGGTTTGGGGTGCCATGTCATCTGCTGGTGTCGGTCCACTCTGTTTCCTGAGATCCAGGGTCAACGCAGCCGTCTACCAGCAAGTTTTAGAGCACTTCATGCTTCCTGCTGCTGACCTGCTCTATGGAGATGGAGATTTCTAGTTCCAACAGGACTTGGCGCCTGCACACAGCGCAAAATCTACCCGTGCCTGGTTTACGGACCATGGTATTTCTGTTCTAAATTGGCCCGCCAACTCCCCTGACCTTAGCCCCATAGAAAATCTGTGGGGTATTGTGAAAAGGAAGATGCAGAATGCCAGACCCAAAAACGCAGAAGAGTTGAAGGCCACTATCAGAGCAACCTGGGCTCTCATAACACCTGAGCAGTGCCAGAAACTCATCGACTCCATGCCACGCCGCATTAACGCAGTAATTGAGGCAAAAGGAGCTCCAACCAAGTATTGAGTATTGTACATGCTCATATTTTTCATTTTCATACTTTTCAGTTGGCCAACATTTCTAAAAATCCCTTTTTTGTATTAGCCTTAAGTAATATTCTAATTTTGTGACACACGGAATTTTGGATTTTCATTTGTTGCCACTTCAAATCATCAAAATTAAATGAAATAAACATTTGAATGCATCAGTCTGTGTGCAATGAATAAATATAATGTACAAGTTACACCTTTTGAATGCAATTACTGAAATAAATCAAGTTTTTCAAAATATTCTAATTTACTGGCTTTTACCTGTATATTGTTTTACTTACCGGATTCGGACTGCAGTGCAGTCACCGAGGTGCCAGGCTGGGCGTCGGAGGAAGAGGCAGAAGAGGACGGTCGGCATTTATTTGTACTCCATAAACTCGCAGGTGCTTCATCATGTTCGACGTGCACCCTCCTAAACACGAAACAGTCCTGTCGGACGTGTTACATTTCGCCGATATTTCATTTTTTTTAGTAAAATAAAGCCACACTTTCGACCGCCGACGCCCGCTATCCATGCTTGACCGACGCGCTCGGCTACATAGGCTCGGCTATGCTAACACTTTCGGCGGTGGGCGTTTCTTCGTTGGTGTTCAGCGGCTTCTTCTTCCGGTCGGCGGACTTATTCTTTTTTTCCGGTCGGCGGACTGGGTATCGAAACTAGGAATCGAAATTTAAACTTTTGAACGATTCCGGGAGAATCGGAAAGTTAGTCCCGGTTCCAATCGATACTCGATACCCAACCCTACGCGGTACCGTGAGTACGCATGCGGCTTCCAAACATTTGATCGCTTTTCCGTACGTGCGTGCCGCTATGTGCATGTCACGTACGTAACTTTGGGGACTTTGGGGAAATATATGTGCTGTATGAACTTTGGGGAGGTGAACGGTACTTTGGGCTGTGGGATTGAGTGTGTTGTGCAGGTGTTTGAGTTGTATTGGCGGGTTATATGGACGGGAGGGGGGAGGTGTTTGTTATGCGGGATTAATTTGTGGCATATTAAATATAAGCCTGGTTGTGTTGTGGCTAATAGAGTATATACAGTATATGTCTTGTGTTTATTTACTGTTTTAGTCATTCCCAGCTGAATATCAGGTCCCACCCGCCTCTCACAGCATCTTCCCTATCTGAATCGCTCCCACTGCCCTCTAGTCTTTCACTCTCACTTTCCTCATCCACAAATATTTCATCCTTGCTCAAATTAATGGGGAAATCGTCGCTTTTCTCGGTCCGAATCGCTCTCGCTGCTGGTGGCCATGATTGTAAACAATGTGCGGATGTGAGGAGCTCCACAACCTGTGACGTCATGCGCGTATCGTCTGCTACTTCCGGTACAGGCAAGGCTTTTTTATCAGTGACCAAAAGTTGCGAACTTTATCGTCGATGTTCCCTACTAAATAATATGGCAATATCGCAAAATGATCAAGTATGACACATAGAATGGACCTGCTATCCTTGTTTTAAATAAGAAAATCGCATTTCAGTAGGCCTTTAATTTACTAATTGACCTGACAAATTTAACATAATTAATTCATGTTGTACACTCATATGTAAAAAAAATTCACACACACGTGGTTGCTTATATTTTATTATTGTATCATTTCCAGTTTTCAGGCGCATTCGCTCGGAGTCGTAGTTGGATTATTTTCTCTCAAGACGCTTTAATTAAGTGCTTGCTAATTTCTTGATAATAGCCAGTTACCTTTCACTGTATAGTAATGCAGGGATGTGTAATGGTTATGGATTTTGACTATACAATTATAGTCTGAGTAATAATCATGGTTTCACGGTTATTATGCATTGATTAATTTCACAAAAAAAATATACAATCAAAGACATTAGAGATGTTGATGTAATATTTATTATTGGCAGAAATAACAAGTATTCAAATACTGTTATAATAACTACAAAATAATAAATATAAACAAAAAGTCTCTGTCTTGCAATTAAACAAAAGTAACCTTTGATCTGAAAAATATCCTTCTGTTAGTGTTTGACATTGCTATGTTAACTTACAATGCCTATAGTTAAGAAGCAATCTCTAATGTTAAATGGTCACGGAATCAACCCCTTGACAGAAGTACCTGTTGCTGTTTGTTCACACTGAACTGACACAACACAGAGCTACTACTAAGCTAAAAAAATACCTTGCCACTGACATAATTTAACTTAGTTATTATGGTGCGTGTAAAGCTGCACAATATTGGACATTTAAAGCCGCAACTTTCTTTTGGTATGTTGTGCAAATGGGTGAGCCACCATCTAAGGCTGCTTCTACACTAAGGTTGTACAGGGTATATCCCACCTAACCCTCATCACCGGCGGTCACTCGAAGCGAGTAAGACAATCCTCCTGGTCGGGGGGTATCCCTTTATGGAGGATGCCTGTGCGTGACTTTGTTTAACGTGGGGAGACTGGTGCACAGACAGGTGCACAGACAGTCACCACACAATCCTTGACAGATCCGGGTCATTGTCCAGTGGCATGGAGTCCAAGACAACTGGGTACCCTTTTCTGCTGCAGCCTTCTTCCGCCATCCCAGCCGTTGTGACGCTCCATAGGTTTAGCAATCATCCTCCGCCTGTTCCATCGTTAAGGTCTTGGGTTGTTATTTCCCCATAACTGGGGGTGCCTTCTTCCGCCATCGCAGCCGTTGTGGTGGTTCTTACATCTACCGTCTTCCGCCTGCTCCGCCGTTGAGGTCTTCACCGTATCCCTGGCTAGGGGGCAGTCAGGTACTAGGCCTTTGCCAAGGGCCACCTGGGGTAACCGTAGTAAAGGGGTTAACCTCCTAGTGCCCCAAGACCCCTTAGAGGAGACTCCACTGCCGGATGCACTTTAACATCATGCCCAGGACAGCTAACCCTATCCCTGTCCACACACACACACACACACACACACACACACACACACACACACACACACACACACACACACACGCACACACACAATGCCATTGTTTAAGACCCCCTCTGTCCGCCGGCGCAAAGCGACCTAGTGCGAATGCTCGGAAAATGCACACGTCATAGTTGCTTTGTTTGCAAGTTCTTAAATTAAATGTAACTTATCTGAACGATATCCAGTGTTGTTGTATTTCAATTAACTGAAATCCAGTGCACTGTGGGGCCCTATTGTAGTGAATCACACCTGAGCCATGATAAATTAATCACATTTTTAATGGACATGTGAAAGTAAACAATGTGATAAAGAACATTTTACAACAATCAATCTAGGGATCTAGATATCTGGTCAGGACACTCCTCACTCTTTTGCTTTCACCTTCATTGTCCATTCGTTTTTGGTGACTTTATACAGGACGGTCTCAGAAAATTGGAATATTGTGATGAAGTTCTTTATTTTCTGTAATGCAATTGAAAAACAAAAATGTCATACATTCTGGATTCATTACACATCAACTGAAATATTGCAAGCCTTTTATTCTTTTAATATTGCTGATTATGGCATACAGCTTAAGAAAACTCAAAAATCCCATTTCAAAAACTTAGAATATTTCCTCAGACCAAGTAAAAAAGCAAAACATAATTAAACATTTGAAAATGTCAATTAATGCACTCAGTACTTGGTTGGGAATCCTTTTGCACGGATTTCTGCATCAATGCGGCGTGGCATAGAGGCAATCAGCCTGTGGCATTGCTGAGGTGTTATGGATGCCCAGGATGCTTCAATAGCGGCCTTTAGCTCATTTGCATTATTGGGTCTGGTGTCTTTCAGCTTCTTCTTCACAATACCCCACAAATTATGTATGGGGTTCAGGTCAGGGGAGTTGGCAGGCCAACCGAGGACAGTAATGCCATGCTCAGTACACCAGTTACTGGTGGTTTTGGCACTGTGGGCAGGTGCCAGATCATGCTGGAAAATGAAATCATCATCTCCATAGAGCTTTTCAACAGATGGAAGCATGTAGTGCTCTAAAATCTCTAGAAGCGTCTGACTTGGGCTATGGAAAAGAAGCACTGGACAGTTGCAGAGTGGTCCAGAGTCCCGTTTTCAGACGAAAGCAAGTTTTGTATTTCATTTGGAAGTCAAGGCGCTAGAGTCTGGAGGAAGGCTGGAGAGGAGCAAAATCCAAGTTGCTTGAAATCCAGTGTGAAGTTCCCACAGTCAGCAATGGTTTGGGGAGCCATGTCAGATGCTGGTGTTGGTCCACTGTGTTTCATCAAGTCCACAGTCAATGCAGCTGTGCACCAAGACACTTTTGAGTTTTCTTAAGCTGTATGCCATAATCAGCAATATTAAAATAATAAAAGGCTTGCAATATTTCAGTAGATGTGTAATGAATCCAGTATGTATGACATTTTTGTTTTTTTAATTGCATTACAGAAAATAAAGAACTTTATCACAATATTCTAATTTTCTGAGACAGTCCTGTATACTCTGGACCAAGACGTTGAGTAATGGTTCGACATACATCGCAGACAATAACTGATACAGTCTGCTTTGCCAGTCCAAATGCATTCGCTGTTTTCCGTAGTCTTCCCTCGATGGCCAGGTAATACAAAGCACAGGCTACCTTTTTTATCACATCCACGGGAGCCCGCATTCTCGCCGTTTTGTCCTACTAATTTCAGCGATATTAGAACTCATCATAGTTTGTTTACATGTTCAACCTTCTCCGATGCTGCCACAGAAAGACGTGCTTTATGCCACTCCTTATTTGTCTAATTTTGTCCACCAAACGTTTTCTTCTGTGTGTGAATGCACAAAGGTGAGCTTTGTTAATATTATTGACTTGTTGGAGTGCTAATCAGACATATTTGGTCAGTGCATGACAGCAAGCTAATCGATGCTAACATGCTATTTAGGCTAGCTGTATGTACATATTGCATCATTATGTCTTGTTTGTAGGTATATTTGAGCTCATTTAATTTCCTTAATGTCCTCTGTGTATTTAATTCATATTCGCATGTCTCATGACACATTATCTGTACGTAATATTGGCTACATTTCTGATTTCTTTGTGTGCCACGTTGTTCCAGACCACAGCAAACGTTACCCAGCTTGTAAAGACTGTAATAAATCCATTACAAGAATACAGCCTGCCGGTTTCTTTAACTTGGATACACAAATCTATACCTTTGGCCATTCTGAGCCAGTAATTTCCAGCAATTATCTTATCCTGTGAGAAGCCTCCGTTTTACTAATAATTTCCAATGTTGCAAAAATGTGTAGAATACACATTTAAATACAACATATCTGTCAACGAAGATTTGTGTCAGCCTATGATAGTAGGCTAATATAGCTAATGTCGACACTTATATCATGTGTTGCCTTCATTATAACACTTTTTTTTTTTTTTTTTGGTCCAATATGGCTCTTTAAACATTTTGGATTGCCGACCCCCGGGCTAGGAGAACATTTGTGATGATGTAAATGAGAGATGTGTTTGTAATACACAGGTATGATGCTGTATGTGTGTGCTTGTGGGTCAGTGACAATAAGAGAGCATGTTCTGACTGTTCTTAATTTGAGTACATGCTGTAGTAAATTTGTATTGTTGTCATTTTATTGCATGTTATTATTTTAATTCATATAATTAGGGACTGCGGATGAAATCTAGCTATTAAGCTTTAATGTGTTGCAGGACATATCTGTCTTGAAGCTTAAAGGCCTACTAAAATGCGATTTTCTTATTTAAACGGGGATAGCAGGTCCATTCTATGTGTCATACTTGATCATTTCGGGATATTGCCATATTTTTGCTGAAAGGATTTAGTAGAGAACATCGACGATAAAGTTCGCAACTTTTGGTCGCTGATAAAAAAGCCTTGCCTGTACCGGAAGTAGCAGACGAGTAGCGTGACGTCACAGGTTGTGGAGCTCCTCACATCTGCACATTGTTTACAATCATGGCCACCAGCAGCGAGAGCGATTCGAACCGAGAAAGCGACGATTTCCCCATTAATTTGAGCGAGGATGAAAGATTTGTGGATGAGGAAAGTGAGAGTGAAGGACTAGAGGGCAGTGGGAGCGATTCAGATAGGGAAGATGCTGTGAGAGGCGGGTGGGACCTGATATTCAGCTGGGAATGACTAAAACAGTAAATAAACACAAGACATATATATATATTCTATTAGCCACAACACAACCAGGCTTATATTTAATATGCCACAAATTAATCCCGCATAACAAACACCTCCCCCCTCCCGTCCATATAACCCGCCAATACAACTCAAACACCTGCACAACACACTCAATCCCACAGCCCAAAGTACCGTTCACCTCCCCAAAGTTCATACAGCACATATATTTCCCCAAAGTTACGTACGTGACATGCACATAGCGGCACGCACGTACGGGCAAGCGATCAAATGTTTGGAAGCCGCAGCTGCATGCGTACTCACGGTACCGTGTCTGCGTATCCAACTCAAAGTCCTCCTGGTAAGAGTCTCTGTTGTCCCAGTTCTCCACAGGCCAATGGTAAAGCTTGACTGTCATCTTTCGGGAATGTAAACGATGAAACACCGGCTGTGTTTGTGTTGCTGCATCCGGCCGCAATACACCGCTTCCCACCTACAGCTTTCTTCTTTGCTGTCTCCATTGTTCATTGAACAAATTGCAAAAGATTCACCAACACAGATGTCCAGAATACTGTGGAATTTTGCGATGAAAACAGACGACTTAATAGCTGGCCACCATGCTGTCCCAAAATGTCCTCTACAATCCGTGACGTCACGCGCTGACGTCATCATACCGAGACGTTTTCAGCAGGATATTTCGCGCACAATTTAAAATTGCACTTTAGTAAGCTATTGGCATGTGTTGCAATGTTAAGATTTCATCATTGATATATAAACTATCAGACTGCGTGATCGGTAGTAGTGGGTTTCAGTAGGCCTTTAATGTCTCTGTGCATTGTCCTTTCAAATAAAGACTAAACTAAACTAAACTATAAGCATATCATTATTTGCTATAATACACTACAACACTATGAAGTGATCTTGTCGTCCGAAAGGAGAATCATTAAAAAAAGTAAACACTTTTATTTCAGCTGCAGCATGAGGAAAAACAAAAGAAAACGCCTTTTAGAGTTTAACATTTTAAGTCCACAGAAATCTGCCATTGCTGTGACAGCCGGAAATATTACATTTATTATTTCACGTTTCACCTCAGATCAAACCTACCTTTTTACCGCAATATTTGTGGCAGTCAGTTTTTCTTGGTCTGATTTTAGGGCCAGAGATGTCACATATGTTCAGTGTGAACGGGCTCTTAATGGTGGACTCTGGCAACACATCGGGGCTGCAGTGTCAGGCTGTGAGTGCAGACAACACTTGTGGATTTCAGGCCCTTTACCTCAAGGAGTCGCTTTCTGAATGTGTGGTCAGAAATATGCACATAGATGGCCCACCGGTGGTCAATTTGTAGAGCTCTGTCTGTGCACCTTCTGTTCCACCTTGCACAAGGTTGAGTTCTCCTCTATAGGTGTATGAATCTATTTTGCTTAACTAAACAGGAATCAGCGACAAAGGAGGGAAAAGGGGAATATTCTCTGCAAAAAAAAATAAATCTTGAAGTGTGGATGACTTGGAGTTACACTGTGCTGAATTTCCCCTCGTATGGTATTGAGCAGTGCATTGCAATGAGCACCCTCTAAAGAACCGTATTTTCCGCACTATTAGCCGCACCTAAAAACCACAAATTTTCTCAAAAGCTGACAGTGCGGCTTATAACCCGGTGCGCTTTATATATGGATTAATATTAAGATTCATTTTCATAAAGTTTAGGTCTCGCAACTACGGTAAACAGCCGCCATCTTTTTTCCCCGTAGAAGAGGAAGCGCTTCTTCTTCTACGGTAAGCAACCGCCAAGGTAAGCACCCGCCCCCGTAGAAGAAGAAGCGCGCGGATATTACGTTTCATTTCATTTGTGTGTTTACATCTGTAAAGACCACAAAATGGTTCTTATTAAGAGACACGCGTACAACGCAGAATTCAAACTCAAGGCAATAAGTCACGCAGTAGAACACGGAAATAGAGCAGCAGCAAGAGAATTGAACATAAATGGTGCGTAGGTAGAGGAAGCAACAAGATGACCTGCGCCACTAAGACAGGGAGACAGCGCCGGACGACATACGCCAACATCTGCCAGTGGATTGTAAATGCCTGGGCGGATATATCAGTCTCAACTGTGGTCCGAGCTTTCCGGAAGGCAGGATTCACGGAACTGCTGGACAACAACAGCGACACTGACTCTGATGACTTCGACGAGACGGAGCCAGCCATTTTGGATGCCGTATTCGCCCAACTTGTTAATTCAGACACTGAAGAAGAATTCGAGGGATTTATGGATGAGGAATCATTTCAGAAAGTGAGCTTTAAATGTTTATTTTGTGTGTTGTGTGACATTAACGTTCGAGCAACGTTGAGTTATTGATGTTGCTATTGCCATCCATCCATCCATCCATCCATCTTCTTCCGCTTATCCGAGGTCGGGTCGCGGGGGCAGCAGCCTAAGCAGGGAAGCCCAGACTTTCCTCTCCCCAGCCACTTCGTCCAGCTCTTCCTGTGGGACCCCGAGGCGTTCCCAGGCCAGCCGGGAGACATAGTCTTCCCAACGTGTCCTGGGTCTTCCTCGTGGCCTCCTACCGGTCGGACGTGCCCTAAACACCTCCCTAGGGAGGCGTTCGGGTGGCATCCTGACCAGATGCCCGAACCACCTCATCTGGCTCCTCTCGATGTGGAGGAGCAGCGGCTTTACTTTGAGCTCCTCCCGGATGGCAGAGCTTCTCACCCTATCTCTAAGGGAGAGCCCCGCCACCCGGCGGAGGAAACTCATTTCGGCCGCTTGTACCCGTGATCTTGTCCTTTCGGTCATAACCCAAAGCTCATGACCATAGGTGAGGATGGGAACGTAGATCGACCGGTAAATTGAGAGCTTTGCCTTCCGGCTCAGCTCCTTCTTCACCACAACGGACCGATACAGCGTCCGCATTACTGAAGACGCCGCACCGATCCGCCTGTCGATCTCACGATTCACTCTTCCCTCACTCGTGAACAAGACTCCGAGGTACTTGAACTCCTCCACTTAGGGCAAGATCTCCTCCCCAACCCGGAGATGGCACTCCACCCTTTTCCGGGCGAGAACCATGGACTCGGACTTGGAGGTGCTGATTCTCATCCCAGTCGCTTCACACTCAGCTGCGAACCGATCCAGTGAGAGCTGAAGATCCTGGCCAGATGAAGCCATCAGGACCACATCATCTGCAAAAAGCAGAGACCTAATCCTGCAGCCACCAAACCAGATCCCCTCAACGCCTTGACTGCGCCTAGAAATTATGTCCATAAAGGTTATGAACAGAATCGGTGACAAAGGGCAGCCTTGGCGGAGTCCAACCCTCACTGGAAACGTGTCCGACTTACTACCGGCAATGCGGACCAAGCTCTGGCACTGATCATACAGGGAGCGGACTGCCACAATCAGACAGTCCGATACCCCATACTCTCTGAGCACTCCCCACAGGACTTCCCGAGGGACACGGTCGAATGCCTTCTCCAAGTCCACAAAACACATGTAGACTGGTTGGGCAAACTCCCATGCACCCTCAAGGACCCTGCCGAGAGTATAGAGCTGGTCCACAGTTCCACGACCAAGACGAAAACCACACTGTTCCTCCTGAATCCGAGGTTCGACTATCCGGCGTAGCCTCCTCTCCAGTACACCTGAATAGACCTTACCGGGAAGGCTGAGGAGTGTGATCCCACGATAGTTAGAACACACCCTCCGGTTCCCCTTCTTAAAGAGAGGAACCACCACCCCGGTCTGCCAATCCAGTGGTACCGCCCCCGATGTCCACGCGATGCTGCAGAGTCTTGTCAACCAAGACAGCCCCACAGCATCCAGAGCCTTAAGGAACTCCGGGCGGGTCTCATCCACCCCCGGGGCCTTGCCACCGGGGAGCTTTTAACTACCTCAGCAACCTCAGCCCCAGAAATAGGAGAGTCCACCACAGACTCCCCAGGCACTGCTTCCTCATAGGAAGACGTGTTGGTGGGATTGAGGAGGTCTTCGAAGTATTCCCTCCACCGATCCACAACATCCGCAGTCGAGGTCAGCAGAACACCATCCTCGCCATACACGGTGTTAATAGTGCACTGTTTCCCCTTCCTGAGGCGGCGGATGGTGGTCCAGAATTGCTTCGAAGCCGTCCGGAAGTCGTTTTCCATGGCCTCACCGAACTCCTCCCATGTCCGAGTTTTTGCCTCTGCGACCGCTGAAGCCGCACACCGCTTGGCCTGTCGGTACCTGTCCGCTGCCTCAGGAGTCCTATGAGCCAAAAGAACCCGATAGGACTCCTTCTTCAGCTTGACGGCATCCCTCACCGCCGGTGTCCACCAACGGGTTCTAGGATTACCGCCACGACAAGCACCAACTACCTTGCGGCCACAGCTCCAATCAGCCGCCTCGACAATAGAGGCGCGGAACATGGTCCATTCGGACTCAATGTCCAGCACCTCCCTCGTGACATGTTCAAAGTTCTTCCGGAGGTGGGAATTGAAACTCTCTCTGACAGGAGACTCTGCCAGACGTTCCCAGCAAACCCTCACAATGCGTTTGGGCCTGCCAGGTCTGTCCGGCATCCTCCCCCACCATCGCAGCCAACTCACCACCAGGTGGTGATCGGTAGAAAGCTCCGCCCCTCTCTTCACCCGAGTGTCCAAAACATGAGGCCGCAAATCCGATGACACAACTACAAAGTCGATCATGGATCTGCGGCCTAGAGTGTCCTGGTGCCAAGTGCACATATGGACACCCTTATGTTTGAACATGGTGTTCGTTATGGACAATCTGTGACGGGCACAAAAGTCCAATAACAAAACACCGCTCGGGTTCAGATCCGGGCAGCCATTCTTCCCAATCACGCCTCTCCAGGTTTCACTGTCGCTGCCAACATGAGCATTGAAGTCCCCCAGTAGAACGAGGGAATCACCCGGGGGAGCACTCTCAAGTACTCCCTCGAGTGAATCCAAAAAGGGTGGGTACTCTGAGCTGCGGTTTGGCGCATAAGCGCAAACCACAGTCAGGACCCGTTCCCCCACCCGAAGGCGGAGGGAAGCTACCCTCTCGTCCACCGGGTTGAACTCCAACGTACAGGCTCTGAGCCGGGGGGCAACAAGAATTGCCACCCCAGCCCGTCGCCTCTCACTGCCGGCAACGCCAGAGTGGAAGAGAGTCCAGCCCCTCTCGAGAGAACTGGTTCCAGAGCCCTTGCTGTGCGTCGAAGTGAGTCCGACTATATCTAGTCGGAACTTCTCCACCTCGCGCACTAGCTCAGGCTCCTTCCCCCCCAGCGAGGTGACGTTCCACGTCCCAAGAGCTAGCTTCTGTAGCCGAGGATCGGACCGCCAAGTGCCCTGCCCTCGGCTGCCGCCCAGCTCACATCGCACCCGACCTCTATGGCCCCTGCTATGGGTGGTGAGCCCATTGGAGGGGGGACCCACGTTGCCTCTTCGAGCTGTGCCCGGCCGGGCCCCATGGGGACAGGCCCGGCCACCAGGCGCTCGCCATCGTGCCCCACCTCCGGGCCTGGTTCCAGAGGGGGGCCCCGGTGACCCGCGTCCAGGCAAGGGAAATCTGGGTTCCTTAATCGTTTTCTTCATAGAGGTCTTCGAGCTGCTCTTTGTCTGATCCCTCACCTAGGACCAGTTTGTCTTGGGAGACCCTACCAGGGGGCATCAAGCCCCCGGACAACATAGCTCCTAGGATCATTGGGACACGCAAACTCCTCTACCACGTTAAGGTGGCAGCTCAGAGAGGAGTTGTTGCTATTGCTCTGCACTAATTTGAGTGTTACTATTTTTGTGATTGCACATTTGCACATTACATTTTGGGGGTGAACAGAGTTGTTAGAACGCTGGTTTGTAAAATATTATTAAAGTTTGACTGACCTATCTGACTGTTTTTTTGACATTCCCTTTAGCGCAGCGTAGGCGCGGCTTATAACCCGGGGCGGCTTATAGGTGAACAAAGTTTTGAAATATGCCATTCATTGAAGGTGCGGCTAATAACCCGGGGCGGCTTATAGTGCGGAAAATACGGTAAGTTGCACTTGAAATCCTTTTTTTTCTCAAAACTCGACAGAATAATAATAATGTACAGAATAATTCTGGTTTTGCTTACCGACCTCGAAACTATTTTTCTTGGTACATGGTGTAAGTATAAGTGTAAACAGTAGATGGCAGTCAAACATAAGAGATACGTGTAGACTGCAATATGATGGCAATACGACTCAAGTAAACAACTTTTATATGTTTCATTGAAAATATAGAGCATTACACACAGCGCTCAAAAATCTATCAACATGTTTTAGTACGACTTTGGTAACCCATGGAGCCACACCGCTTGGTGGATTATACTGTGCTTCAATTTACGAGTACTATTATGGTGTGTGTATAAGGTAAGACATTATCTGGTGTTTTGTTTCGCAATATTATGCAAAAGCAACTTTTCTTACCTTCTGGTACCTGCTGATGTGTATTTGGGATCTGCATAAATCCTGACAATTGCGCACATTCACCTTTGTAGTCGATAAGCTTCTTATTTTTCTCTATCTTCTTGTTATGGGACATTCATCCTCCGCTGTCGCCATTTCTAATATAAAGTAGTGTAGAGTTCGGTAACACTTTAGTATATGCACCATTAATTAGTTGCTTATTAACATAGGGTTAGGGGTAGGATTGGGGTTGGGGTTAGGTTTAGGAAATACTCTTAGTTAATGGCTTACTGGTTGTATAATAAGGCCATGCAGAATAAGGCATTAATAAGTACTTAATAATGACTAATTAAGAGCCAATATGTTACTAATTTGCATGTTAATAAGCAACTAATTAATGGTGCATATGTTCCCCATACTAAAGTGTTACCTATAGTTCTTACTTATATCTGTCAGTAAACTCGCCATGAAAGCGCTAAAACATACGTGTACAGCTCTGGTAATGGGTACATTCGCACCCACCTGCACAAATGTACTTCAAAATGTAACAATCAAAATAAATATGACTTTTTTTTTTTGTTTACTAGGGCATGCATATATAACATGCATTAGTTTGACCATTTAAAATCAACGATAATAAAAAGGAGATGCATACAAATGCCCCAAAAACTTGGAAAAACGCGATTTATAGCGTTACTTTTTGGTGTAACCATCATGAGCGTTCTGTTCAGGTATATTTCTTTTATATTTTGATAAATCATCATATTTATGTATTACTAAATTTAAATAGGTATTGATCAATCTTTAAGCTGTGTGTATTTGATTTCAGTTTGCTTTTGACATCTTATTTAGAATTTTAGTTGAAACTTTTACAACCTTGTGTTGCGCTCATGATGGCGTAACCAAACTAGATTTCATTTAATGATCTCATTTAGAATATTTATTCCCTTTTTTACATTTAGTATATTTAAATATTCATTTATAAACATTGAATACATTTCAAATATCAATAAAATGCAATTGCCTTCATCTTATAGGGTAATGATTAGTTACACCAAGTCATGAGTGTATCACTAACCCATACTTGCCAACCCTCCCGAATTTTCCGGGAGACTCCCGAAAATCAGCGCCTCTCCCGAAAACCTCCAGGGACAAATATTCTCCCGAAAATCTCCCGATTTTCAGCTGGAGCTGGAAGCCACGCCCCCTCCAGCTCCATGCGGACCTGAGTGAGGAAAGCCTTTTTTCATGACGGGAGGACAACAGGGTGACAATAACTAAATCATCCAGACTAGAGATAAATTGTATTATTATGTTTATCTTACCTAAAAATAAATATATTTATTAATAAAAAAACAAAAAAAAACAAAATACATGTTTACTATATTTTGCTAAAAACATCAAAATTAATTGTATTTTTATTTGTATTTTTTTCTGACACCTTATTACATCCAGCCATAGAATTACACATTAAAATGAACATATTTGAAATAATTGATTTTAAATCATCATAATAATTCATTTAAAATGACCATATTTAAATATTAAAATAATTGCTTGTTTATCAACAACTTTAGCATTTTATTCATTACATTTTGAAACTCTCAGAAGCCAAGTTATGTTATATTCCTTAATATTTATTTATGCAAGTCAATTATCCAAACACAGTTTTGTTTGCATATTTTCAGGATGTAGATATTTATATATATATATATATACATATATATATATATATATATATATATATTATATATATATATATATATATATATATATATATGTATGTATGAAATACTTGACTTGGTGAATTCTAGCTGTCAATATACTCCTCCCCTCTTAACCACGCCCCCAACCACGTCCCACCCCACCCCCGACCACGCCCCCACCCCCCATCTCCCGAAATCGAAGGTCTCAAGGTTGGCAAGTATGCACTAACCTTCATCACTTTGACTTATAATATCTCTAATTCTGGTGGTGTTTTATGCTTTTTTCTTTTTGGAACATGTACTATATATATAATACAATAAAGTCCCATATAAAATTATGTTTCTAGCAATACTTTAATTTTGCCTTTAAAAGTAACACTCCAATATCCATTAGTGGAGCTGTACACATACCGGTCTACTAAGTTTACATTATTCACCCGAGGAACTTTAGTTATTAGAGAGTTCCATTGTTGTTTTTTCCAGAGGAAGAGATGCTGCTTCGTTATTGATTTAAGTTAAAACAGTTAGCTCCATATTTTAACACTTCTTCCACCCCCGTCCTTGCACGCTACACCGCTACAACAAAGATGACGGGGAGAAGACGCTGTCGAAGGTGAGCCACGTAAATTAGACCGCCCACAAAACGGCACATCCTGAAGCGACTGTCAGAAAGCGGCTTGAAGATGATCTGTAAAACATAATCTATGCAACATTTTGACCAAAGAACCACCATCACATGTTATGTAGACCAGTGTTTTTCAACCTTTTTGGAGCCAAGGCACATTTTTTGCGTTGAAAAAATGCGGAGGCACACCACCAGCAGAAATCATTAAAAAACGAAACTCAGTTGACAGTAAAAAGTCGCAATTGTCGGATATAACTTTAAACAATAACCAAGCATGCATCACTATAGCTCTTGTCTCAAAGTAGCTGTACTGTCACCCTCCCGTCACATCACAACGTGACTTATTTTGAGTTTTTTGCTGTTTTCCTGTGTGTCGTGTTTTAGTTCTTGTCTTGCGCTCCTATTTTGGTGTCTTTTTCTCTTTTTTGGGGTATTTTCCTGTAGCAGTTTCATGTCTTTCTTTGAGCGCTATTCTGCACGTCTACTTTGTTTTAGCAATCAAGAATATTTCCGTTGTTTTTATCCTTCTTTGTGGGGACATTGTTGATTGTCATGTCATATTCGGATGTACATTGTGGACGCTGTCTTTGCTCCACAGTAAGTCTTTGCTGTCCTCCAGCATTCTGTTTTTGTTTACTTTGTAGCCAGTTCAGTTTTAGTTTTGTTCTGCATCGCCTTCTCTAAGCTTCAATGCCTTTTCTTAGGGGCACTCACCTTTTATTTATTTTTGGTTTAAGCATTAGACACCTTTTTACCTGCACACTGCCCCCCGCTGTTTCCAACTTCTACAGAGCAATTAGCTACCTGCTGCCACCTACTGATATGGAAGAGTATAACACGGTTACTCTGCCGAGCTCTAGACAGTACAGACACTCAACAACAACACATCATTGGCAGACTATAATTACTGGTTTGCAAAAAATATTTTTTACCCAAATAGGTGAAATTAGATAATCTCCCACGGCACACCAGACTGTATCTCGCGGCACACCACAGTGGTTGAAGAACACTGATGTAGACCACAAGGAAGTGTTTTCCATTTAGAAAAAAACAATAATAATATGACTCCTTTAATGCGCCCTCTAATCCAGTGCGCCTTATATATGAAAAAAGATTGAAAATAGACCATTCATCGGCATTGCGCCTTAGAATCCGGTGCACCCTATGGTCCGGAAAATACGGTATACATACATGAATCATTGTGCAGGTTAGTCTCAAATCAGTAACATACTGCATGTACAAAAACAACCTGAACGTGGAACATCCAAAGTGTGCATGCCAATCATGTTGAATGTTAAATAACAGCAATTCTTTTCACAATGTAGCCAATCAGAATGAACTGTACTATATAATAAGTCTCTGAGATGATCCCATTGCTTTGCTCCAGACCTCTACTGTACTTGATCGCTGTCAATCTAGAAAGGAACAATCAATGGTTAAAGTTCAGATTGCATTGCAGTGTAGCATGCTGAGGAAAGTTGTGGCCGAACGATTTCCCCTCATAATGTGCTTTCCCCCTGCAGGGCTTGTACTGTACAAGGTCAAAGTTACTTGCAGCAGAAACTGTGCAAGTACAGTTGCACATTTCATTTTTCAGAGAGTGTGTTGAAAACCCTAAGGGCATTGGAAGACGAGGCTGTTGATAGTCATTTGTCAGACTACAGATTGCAAACATATTACCTATATTTGTCAAGGCAATACAATCGGAGAAGATTTGGAATGGAAAAATAGTGCAGATGGGAGGGACTTTTCAATTGTCCGTTTGCAATTATGATACATTAATGTATTGACTGCAAAACTCAAATGGATTATTTTATAGTATTTGCACAGTGGGAACAATAATAATTGTATCCTCTGGTGATTTTGTAAGTTTAACCCGTCCATCCATCCATCCATCTTCTTCCGCTTATCCGAGGTCGGGTCGCGGGGGCAGCAGCCTAAGCAGGGAAGCCCAGACTTCCCTCTCCCCAGGCACTTCGTCCAGCTCTTCCCGGGGGATCCCGAGGCGTTCCCAGGCCAGCCGGGAGACATAGTCTTCCCAACGTGTCCTGGGTCTTCCCCGTGGCCTCCCACCGGTCGGACGTGCCCTAAACACCTCCCGAGGGAGGCGATCGGGTGGCATCCTGACCAGATGCCCGAACCACCTCATCTGGCTCCTCTCGATGTGGAGGAGCAGCGGTTTTACTTTGAGCTCGCCGCGGATGACAGAGCTTCTCACCCTATCTCTAAGGGAGAGCCCTGCCACCCATCGGAGGAAACTCATTTCGGCCGCTTGTACCCGTGATCTTGTCCTTTCGGTCACAACCCAAAGCTCATGACCATAGGTGAGGATGGGAACGTAGATCGACCGGTAAATCGAGAGCTTTGCCTTCCGGCTCAGCTCCTTCTTCACCACAACGGATCGATACAGCGTCCGCATTACTGAAGACGCTACACCGATCCGCCTGTCGATCTCACGATCCACTCTTCCCTCACTCGTGAACAAGACTCCGAGGTACTTGAACTCCTCCACTTGGGGCAGGGTCTCCTCCCCAACCCGGAGATGGCACTCCACCCTTTTCCGGGCGAGAATCATGGACTCGGACTTGGAGGTGCTGATTCTCATCCCAGTCGCTTCACACTAGGCTGCGAACCGATCCAGTGAGAGCTGAAGATCCTGGCCAGATGAAGCCACCAGGACCACATCATCTGCAAAAAGCAGAGACCTAATCCTGCAGCCACCAAACCGGATCCCCTCAACGCCTTGACTGCGCCTAGAAATTCTGTCCATAAAAGTTATGAACAGAATTGGTGACAAAGGGCAGCCTTGGCGGAGTCCAACCCTCACTGGAAACATGTCCGACTTACTGCCGGCAATGCGGACCAAGCTCTGACACTGATCATACAGGGAGCGGACCGCCACAATCAGACAGTCCGATACCCCATACTCTCTGAGCACTCCCCACAGGACTTCCCGAGGGACACGGTCGAATGCCTTCTCCAAGTCCACAAAGCACATGTAGACTGGTTGGGCAAACTCCCATGCACCCTCAAGGACCCTGCCGAGAGTATAGAGCTGGTCCACAGTTCCATGACCATGACGAAAACCACACTGTTCCTCCTGAATCCGAGGTTCGACTGTCCGGCGTAGCCTCCTCTCCAGTACACCTGAATAGACCTTACCGGGAAGGCTGAGGAGTGTGATCCCACGATAGTTAGAACACACCCTCCGGTTCCCCTTCTTAAAGAGAGGAACCACCACCCTGGTCTGCCAATCCAGAGGTACCGCCCCCGATGTCCACGCGATGCTGCAGAGTCTTGTCAACCAAGACAGCCCCACAGCATCCAGAGCCTTAAGGAACTCCGGGCGGATCTCATCCAACCCCGGGGCCTTGCCACCGAGGAGCTTTTTAACTACCTCAGCAACCTCAGCCCCAGAAATAGAAGAGCCCACCACAGATTCCCCAGGCACTGCTTCCTCATAGGAAGACGTGTTGGTGTAAGTTTAACCCATTACCAGGAATGTTCCGATATGAACATTTCATATCACGATTATTGTGACCAAAATCCTCTGAATTATTATTATTGCAGTGTTTTTGAATGTGTTTTAAAAGTCCTCATGCACAGACTGAAATCTTTTGACCAACTTTTTTTTTGCAGTTATCATGTTATTTGTTTTAATTTTGTTTTAATTTAAAGACATAATACTTACCTTAGGGAGTTTTACCACAGTTGTCATTAATACCATTTATCGTCTCATCCTTACTCATTATAAAGATATATGTAACTTTAATTGTAGGTTCATTTTAACAGAGGGAATATCACATACATTATGGAATGGAAATACAAACCCCGTTTCCATATGAGTTGGGAAATTGTGTTAGATGTAAATATAAACGGAATACAATGATTTGCAAATCATTTTCAACCCATATTCAGTTGAATATGCTACAAAGACAACATTTGATGTTCAAACTGATAAACTTTATTTTTTTTTTCAAATAATCATTAACTTTAGAATTTGATGCCAGCAACACGTGACAAAGAAGTTGGGAAAGGTGGCAATAAATACTGATAAAGTTGAGGAATGCTAATCAAACACTTATTTGGAACATCCCACAGGTGTGCAGGCAAATTGGAAACAGGTGGGTGACATGATTGCGTATAAAAGTAGATTCCATGAAATGCTGAGTCATTCACAAACAAGGATGGGGCGAGGGTCACCACTTTGTCAACAAATGCATTAGCAAATTGTTGAACAGGTTAAGAAAAATCTTTCTCAACCAGCTGATGCAAGGAATTTAGGGATTTCACCATCTACGGTCCGTAATATCATCAAAGGGTTCAGAGAATCTGGAGAAATCACTGCACGTAATCAGCTAAGCCCATGACCTTTGATCCCTCAGGCTGTGCTGCATCAACAAGCGACATCAGTGTGTAAAGGATATCACCACATGGGCTCAGGAACACTTCAGAAACCCACTGTCAGTAACTACAGTTGGTTGCTACATCTGTAAGTGCAAGTTAAAACTCTCCTATGCAATCGTTTATCAACAACACCCAGAAACGCCGTCGGCTTCGCTGGGCCTGAGCTCATCTAAGATGGACTGATACAAAGTGAAAAAGTGTTCTGTGGTCTGACGAGTCCACACTTCAAATTGTTTTTGGAAACTGTGGACGTCGTGTCCTCCGGACCAAAGAGGAAAATAACCATCCGGATTGTTATAGGCGCAAAGTTGAAAACTTTTGTGCCCAAGACATGGGTAACTTACACATCTGTGAAGGTGCCATTAATGCTGAAAGGTACATACAGGTTTTGGAGCAACATATGTTGCCATCCAAGCAACATTACCATGGACGCCCCTGCTTATTTCAGCAAGACAATGCCAAGCCTCGTGTTACATCAACGTGGCTTTATAGTAAAAGAGTGTGGGTACTAGACTGGCCTGCCTGTAGTCCAGACCTGTCTCCCATTGAAAATGTGTGGCGCATTATGAAGCCTAAAATACCACAACGGAGACCCCCGGACTGTTGAACAACTTAAGCTGTACATCAAGCAAGAATGGGAAAGAATTCCACCAGAGAAGCTTAAAAAATGTGTCTCCTCAGTTCCCAAACGTTTACTGAGTGTTGTTAAAAGGAAAGGTCATGTAACACAGTGGTGAACATGCCCTTTCCCAACGACTTTGGCACGTGTTGCAGCCATAAAATTCTAAGTTAATTATTATTTGCAAAAAAAAAAAAAAAGTTTGAGTTTGAATATCAAATATGTTGTCTTTGTAGTGCGTTCAATTGAATATGGGTTGACAATTATTTGCAAATCATTGTATTCCGTTTATATTTACATCTAACACAATTTCCCAACTCATATGGAAACGGGGTTTGTAATACCAAGCACAGGAACATAATAATCATAAGTCTAAACTGTCATGGAAGACATGACATCAATATTGGCATAGCACTTAAAAAATAAAATCCTCATACTTGGTCGTTGGACATTCGTTTTTTCTGACGAAGCTTAGCTCGATACAACGGAAGATCTACCGTATTTTCTGGACTATAAGGCACACTTAAAATCCTTTTTTTTTCCTCAAAACTCGACAGTGCGCCCTATAACCCGGTGTGCCTAATATAAGGAATCATTTTGGTTGAGCATACCCACCTCAAAGCAATTTTATTTGGTACATGGTGTAATGATAAGTGTGACCAGTAGATGGCAGTCAAACATAAGAGATACATGTAGTCTGCACTATGATATGTGTCAAGTAAACAACACCAACATTTTAAATGAAAATATAGAACATTACACACGGCGCTCAAAAATCTATTAAAATGTTTTAGTACGACTTTGGTAAGCTATGAAGTCGAACTGCTTGAAGGATTGTCGGCGCATTAAACATACGAGTATTATTATGGTGTGTGTATAAGGTAAGACATATTATCTTGCGTTTTGTTTCACAATATTATGCAAAAGCAACTTTTCTTACCTTCTGGTACCGGCTGATTGGTATTTGGGATCTGCGTAAATCCTGAAAAATTGCGCGAGTCCGCCTTTGTAGTCCGTGTCGACACCGTAGTCGATAAGCTTCTTCTTTTTCTCTATCTTCTTGTTATAGGACATTCATCCTCTGCTGTTGCCATTTCTAATATAAAGTAGTGTAAAGTTCTTACTTATATCTGTCAGTAAACTCGCCATGAAAGCGCTAAAACATACCTGCGTAGTGAGCTTACATTATTCACCCAAGGAACTTTAGTTATTAGAGTTCCGGTCGGACAGTTTTTCACGGGACACATTTCTGGTGTGGTGGTTTCCGGATGAGCAGATGCTGCTCCGTTATTGATTGAAGTAAAGTCTGAATGTCATTAAAACAGTTAGCTCCATCCTTTGACACTTCTTCCACTGCCGTCCTTGCACGCTACACCGCTACAACAAAGATGACGGGGAGAAGACGCTGCCGAAGGTGAGTCACGTAAAAAAGACCGCCCACAAAACGGCGCTTTGGAAGCGATTGTCGGAAAGCAACTTGAAGATGATCTGTAAAACATAACCTATGCAACATTTTGACCAAGAATCATTATCACATGTTATGCGGGCCACAAGATAGTGTTTTAAATTTCGAAAAAAAAGAAGACCTCTTTAAAGGCCTACTGAAATGCGATTTTCTTATTTAAACGGGGATAGCAGGTCCATTCTATGTGTCATACTTGATCATTTCGCGATATTGCCATATTTTTGCTGAAAGGATTTAGTAGAGAACATCGACGATAAAGTTCGCAACTTTTGGTCGCTGATAAAAAAAGCCTTGCCTGTACCGGAAGTAGCAGACGAGTAGCGTGACGTCACAGGTTGTGGAGCTCCTCACATCTGCGCATTGTTTACAATCATGGCCACCAGCAGCGAGAGCGATTCGGACCGAGAGAGCGACGATTTCCCCATTAATTTGAGCGAGGATGAAAGATTTGTGGATGAGGAAAGTGAGAGTGAAGGACTAGAGGGCAGTGGGAGCGATTCAGATAGGGAAGATGCTGTGAGAGGCGGGTGGGACCTGATATTCAGCTGGGAATGACTAAAACAGTAAATAAACACAAGACATATATATACTCTATTAGCTACAACACAACCAGGTTTATATTTAATATGCCACAAATTAATCCCGCATAACAAACACCTCCCCCCTCCGGTCCATATAACCCGCCAATACAACTCAAACACCTGCACAACACACTCAATCCCACAGCCCAAAGTACCGTTCACCTCCCCAAAGTTCATACAGCACATATATTTCCCCAAAGTCCCCAAAGTTACGTACGTGACATGCACATAGCGGCACGCACGTACGGGCAAGCGATCAAATGTTTGGAAGCCGCAGCTGTATGCGTACTCACGGTACCGCGTCTGCGCATCCAACTCAAAGTCCTCCTGGTAAGAGTCTCTGGTGTCCCAGTTCTCCACGGGCCAATGGTAAAGCTTGACTGTCATCTTTCGGGAATGTAAACAATGAAACACTGGCTGTGTTTGTGTTGCTGCAGCCGCCCGCAATACACCGCTTCCCACCTACAGCTTTCTTCTTTGCTGTCTCCATTGTTCATTGAACAAATTGCAATAGATTCACCAACAAAAATGTCCAGAATACTGTGGAATTTTGCGATGAAAACAGACAACTTAATAGCTGGCCACCATGCTGTCCCAAAATGTCCTCTACAATCCATGACGTCACGCGCAGACGTCATCATACCGAGACGTTTTCAGCAGGATATTTCGCGCGGAATTTAAAATCGCACTTTAGTAAGCTAACCCGGCCGTATGTGTTGCAATGTCAAGATTTCATCATTGATATATAAACTATCAGACTGCGTGGTCGGTAGTAGTGGGTTTCAGTAGGGTTTTACTACGCCTTATAATCCGGTGCGCCTTTTGTATGAAAATAGACCCGCTCATCAGCAGTGCACCTTTTAATCCGGTGCACCCTATGATCCGAAAAATACGGTATATTAATAAGAGTCTCGGGTGGCTCAATATATAACTTGGAGCTGTCAATATCTAGGGTCGTATCATACTCGTGTGATTAGATCGATATTTTTATTCTGACAAAATAGTGTTTTTTGTTGTTTTCGTTAATTTGCTAATTTGCAAATTGCACATTGACTTGACTATCACTACAATGCTCAAAAAACCTAACATATTTTTGTAAAATGTTTGGCAGTTTTTCTCTTTAAAAACATCTTTCTTTCTCTATTTTAGCCTGAGTATGTGTTTGGAGGGATAATGAAACAGTTACCAAACGTGTTTAAAAATAAAGACATTTGTCATCTCTAACCTTTAATCTCTAATTTGCATTCGACACAAAACGTAGATCCGTTTCAACGTCTGCATTTAATCTGCTGCATGCAACCTATTTCGAGGATGTGAGTTTACAGGTGCTCCAATTAGATCCGGGCTCATGATTGAAGCTTGTCTTATTTTTGAAGATGAAAATTGAGAGGATAGAAATGAAGTGATGTGGCACGACGCGCATGTCTCCGGTGGCGGAGCAAAGCAGGCAACAGTATTTGTGTGGGGGAACTCACATCTCCACTGCCTTTGACGGCTTATTTCTCCATCTCACTCTGCTGTCAGATGTTGACTGAATCGGGTTAGAGATGGGAGGTGCAGAAAAAGAAAAAAAAAGTTTTGCAGATCAAATGACAATGTTTCTTCACTTTGTGGATTTTTTAAATTAACTCAGTTTGCTTCCCACTGTCAGGAAAAAACAACCAATTTAAACAACTTGGGCTAATGGAATTTATACAATGCTTTGTGTAGGACATTACTTACAAACCCCGTTTCCATATGAGTTGGGAAATTGTGTTAGATGTAAATATAAACAGAATACAATGATTTGCAAATCCTTTTCAACCCATATTCAGTTGAATGCACTACAAAGACAAGATATTTGATGCTCAAACTCATTAACTTTATTTTTATTTTTTTGCAAATAATTAACTTAGAATTTCATGGCTGCAACACATGCCAAAGTAGTTGGGAAAGGGCATGTTCACCACTGTGTTACATGGCCTTTCCTTTTAACAACACTCTGTAAATGTTTGGGAACTGAGGAGACACATTTTTTAAGCTTCTCAGGTGGAATTATTTCCCATTCTTGCTTGATGTACAGCTTAAGTTGTTCAACAGTCCGGGGGTCTCCGTTGTGGTATTTTAGGCTTCAAAATGCGCCACACATTTTCAATGGGAGACAGGTCTGGACTACAGGCAGGCCAGTCTAGTACCCGCACTCTTTGATGTAACACGTGGCTTGGCATTGTCTTGCTGAAATAAGCAGGGGCGTCCATGGTAACGTTGCTTGGATGGCAACATATGTTGCTCCAAAACCTGTATGTACCTTTCAGCATTAATGGCGCCTTCACAGATGTGTAAGTTACCCATCTCTTGGGCACTAATACACCCCCATACCATCACAGATGCTGGCTTTTCAACTTTGCGCCTATAACAATCCGGATGGTTCTTTTCCTCTTTGGTCCGGAAGACACGACATCCACAGTTTCCAAAAACAATTTGAAATGTGGACTCGTCAGACCACAGAACACTTTTCCACTTTGTATCAGTCCATCTTAGATGAGCTCAGGCCCAGCGAGGCCGACAGCGTTTCTGGGTGTTGTTGATAAACTGTTTCCGCCTTGCATAGGAGAGTTTTAACTTGCACTTACAGATGTACTGACCAACTGTAGTTACTGACAGTGGGTTTCTGAAGTGTTCCTGAGCCCATGTGGTGATATCCTTTACACACTGATGTCGCTTGTTGATATAGTACAGCCTGAGGGATCGAAGGTCACGGGCTTAGCTGCTTACGTGCAGTGATTTCTCCAGATTATCTGAACCCTTTGATGATATTACGGACCGTAGATGGTGAAATCCCTAAATTCCTTGCAATAGCTAGTTGAGAAAGGTTTTTCTTAAACTGTTCAACAATTTGCTCACGCATATGTTGACAAAGTGGTGACCCTCACCCCATTCTTGTTTGTAAAAAACTGACTGAGCATTTCATGGAATCTACTTTTATACCCAATCATGGCACCCACCTGTTCCCAAATTGCCTGTTCACCTGTGGGATGTTCCAAATAAGTGTTTGATGAGCATTCCTCAACTTTATCAGTATTTATTGCCACCTTTCCCAACTTCTTTGTCACGTGTTGCTGGCATCAAATTCTAAAGTTAATGATTATTTGCAAAAAAAAAAAAAATGTTTATCAGTTTGAACATAAAATATGTTGTCTTTGTGGCATATTCAACTGAATATGGGTTGAAAATGATTTGCAAATCATTATATTCCGTTTATATTTACATCTAACACAATTTCCCAACTCATATGGAAACGGGGTTTGTATTATAAATAAGGACTCATACGCTCACAGTGTTTCCTACAGAACGGCAATCTATTTGTGGCGGAGAGGGTATGACTTCATTATATCATTTGCAAAATTGGCTATGATTAGGGATGCTTTAAAATGTAATATCGGAAATTATCGGTATCGGTTTCAAAAAGTAAAATGTATGACTTTTTAAAACGCCGCTGTGTACACGGACGTAGGGAGAAGTACAGAGCGCCAATAAACCTTAAAGGCACTTCCTTTGAGTGCCAGCCCAGTCACATAATATCTACGGCTTTTCACACACACAAATGACTGCAAGGCATACTTAGTCAACAGCCATACAGGTCACACTGAGGGTGGCCGTATAAACAACTTTAAAACTGTTACAATCATGCGCCACACTGTGAACCCACACCAAACAAGAATGATAAACACATTTCGGGAGAACATCCGCACCGTAACACAACATAAACACATTAGAACAAATACCCAGAACCCCTTGCAGCACTAACTCTTCAGGGACGCTACAATATACACCCCCGCTACCCCCTAACATCCCTTCCCCCCACCCCTCAACCCCGCCCACCTCAACCTCCTCATGCTCTCTCAGGGAGAGCATGTCCCAAATTCCAAGCTGCTGTTTTGAGGCATGTTAAAAAAAATAATGCACTTTGTGACATCAATAATAAATATGGCAGTGCCATATTGGCATTTTTTTTCCATAACTTGAGTTGATTTATTTTGGAAAACCTTGTTACATTCTTTAATGCATCACAACAAAATTAGGCATAATAATGTGTTAATTCCACGACTGTATATATCGGTATCGGTTGATATCGGAATCGGTAATTAAGAGTTTGACAATATCGAAATATCGGATATTGGCAAAAAAGCCATTATCGGACATCTCTAGCTATGATGCATGTACTGTAGCTTCTAGGAAATGTCTGAAATGCGATAACGAAAACCTGATTAGGTTTTCGGCCTGTTCCGAATCATTTATACTAGGGGTTCTTTTTGACCTATCAGCACCATTTTTTAAGTACCAAGTGGCCCGGGGCCCATGAAATATTACTACTGTATAGGCATAATAGACCTCCTTCACAGTTTCATTTGTATTCAATAATAAACCAAATTCACTTTAAGTTTAACAAAAATGGGATCATCACTAGGCCTGGGCTGATAGTCACTAAGTCAATTTGTGAATAACTATGAGAAACCTTGGAGAGGACCGTATATGTATATTTCCTATTTCTCCAGATTCTCTGAGCATTTTGATGATATTACGAACCGTAGATGGTCCATCCATTTTCTACCGCTTGTCCCTTTCAAATCCCTAAATTCCTTGCAATTGCTCGTTGAGAAATGTTGTTCTTAAACTGTTCGACAATTTGCTCACGCATTTGTTAACAAAGTGGTGACCGTCGCCCCATCCTTGTTTGTGAATGACTGAATTATTTCCCATTCTTGCTTGATGTACAGCTTAAGTTGTTCAACAGTCCAAGGTCTCCGCTGTTGTAACACATGCAGAATGTGGCTTGGCATTGTCTTGCTGAAATAAGCAGGGGCGTCTATGAAAAAGACATTGCTTGGATGGCAACATATGTTGCTCCAAAACCTGTATGTACCTTTCAGCATTAATGACGCATTCACAGATGTGTAAGTTACCCATGTCGTAGGCACTAATACACCCCCATACCATCACAGATGCTGGCTTTTGAACTTTGCACATAACAGTCTGGTATGGTTCTTTTCCTCATCTACAGTTTCCAAAAAACAATTTGAAATGTGGACTCATCAGACCACAGAACACTTTTCCACTTTGTATCAGTCCATCTTAGATGAGCTCAGGCCCAGCGAGGCCGACAGCGTTTCTGGGTGTTGTTGATAAACTGTTTCCGCCTTGCATAGGAGAGTTTTAACTTGCACTTACAGATGTACTGACCAACTGTAGTTACTGACAGTGGGTTTCTGAAGTGTTCCTGAGCCCATGTGGTGATATCCTTTACACACTGATGTTGCTTGTTGATATAGTACAGCCTGAGGGATCGAAGGTCACAGGCTTAGCTGCTTACGTGCAGTGATTTCTCCAGATTATCTGAACCCTTTGTTGATATTACGGACCGTAGATGGTGAAATCCCTAAATTCCTTGCAATAGCTAGTTGAGAAAGGTTTTTCTTAAACTGTTCAACAATTTCCTCACGCATATGTTGACAAAGTGGTGACCCTCACCCCATCCTTGTTTGTAAAAAACTGACTGAGCATTTCATGGAATCTACTTTTATACCCAATCATGGCACCCACCTGTTCCCAAATTGCCTGTTCACCTGTGGGATGTTCCAAATAAGTGTTTGATGAGCATTCCTCAACTTTATCAGTATTTATTGCCACCTTTCCCAACTTCTTTGTCACGTGTTGCTGGCATCAAATTCTAAAGTTAATGATTATTTGCAAAAAAAAAAAAAATGTTTATCAGTTTGAACATAAAATATGTTGTCTTTGTGGCATATTCAACTGAATATGGGTTGAAAATGATTTGCAAATCATTGTATTCCGTTTATATTTACATCTAACACAATTTCTCAACTCATATGGAAACGGGGTTTGTATTATAAATAAGGACTCATACGCTCACAGTGTTTCCTACAGAACGGCAATCTATTTGTGGCGGAGAGGGTATGACTTCATTATATCATTTGCAAAATTGGCTATGATTAGGGATGCTTTAAAATGTAATATCGGAAATTATCGGTATCGGTTTCAAAAAGTAAAATGTATGACTTTTTAAAACGCCGCTGTGTACACGGACGTAGGGAGAAGTACAGAGCGCCAATAAACCTTAAAGGCACTTCCTTTGAGTGCCAGCCCAGTCACATAATATCTACGGCTTTTCACACACACAAATGACTGCAAGGCATACTTAGTCAACAGCCATACAGGTCACACTGAGGGTGGCCGTATAAACAACTTTAAAACTGTTACAATTATGCGCCACACTGTGAACCCACACCAAACAAGAATGACAAACACATTTCGGGAGAACATCCGCACCGTAACACAACATAAACACATTAGAACAAATACCCAGAACCCCTTGCAGCACTAACTCTTCAGGGATGCTACAATATACACCCCCGCTACCCCCTAACATCCCTTCCCCCCACCCCTCAACCCCGCCCACCTCAACCTCCTCATGCTCTCTCAGGGAGAGCATGTCCCAAATTCCAAGCTGCTGTTTTGAGGCATGTTAAAAAAAATAATGCACTTTGTGACTTCAATAATAAATATGGCAGTGCCATATTGGCATTTTTTTTCCATAACTTGAGTTGATTTATTTTGGAAAACCTTGTTACATTCTTTAATGCATCACAACAAAATTAGGCATAATAATGTGTTAATTCCACGACTGTATATATCGGTATCGGTTGATATCGGAATCGGTAATTAAGAGTTTGACAATATCGAAATATCGGATATTGGCAAAAAAGCCATTATCGGACATCTCTAGCTATGATGCATGTACTGTAGCTTCTAGGAAATGTCTGAAATGCGATAACGAAAACCTGATTAGGTTTTCGGCCTGTTCCGAATCATTTATACTAGGGGTTCTTTTTGACCTATCAGCACCATTTTTTAAGTACCAAGTGGCCCGGGGCCCATGAAATATTACTACTGTATAGGCATAATAGACCTCCTTCACAGTTTCATTTGTATTCAATAATAAACCAAATTCACTTTAAGTTTAACAAAAATGGGATCATCACTAGGCCTGGGCTGATAGTCACTAAGTCAATTTGTGAATAACTATGAGAAACCTTGGAGAGGACCGTATATGTATATTTCCTATTTCTCCAGATTCTCTGAACATTTTGATGATATTACGAACCGTAGATGGTCCATCCATTTTCTACCGCTTGTCCCTTTCAAATCCCTAAATTCCTTGCAATTGCTCGTTGAGAAATGTTGTTCTTAAACTGTTCGACAATTTGCTCACGCATTTGTTAACAAAGTGGTGACCGTCGCCCCATCCTTGTTTGTGAATGACTGAATTATTTCCCATTCTTGCTTGATGTACAGCTTAAGTTGTTCAACAGTCCAAGGTCTCCGCTGTTGTAACACATGCAGAATGTGGCTTGGCATTGTCTTGCTGAAATAAGCAGGGGCGTCTATGAAAAAGACATTGCTTGGATGGCAACATATGTTGCTCCAAAACCTGTATGTACCTTTCAGCATTAATGACGCATTCACAGATGTGTAAGTTACCCATGTCGTAGGCACTAATACACCCCCATACCATCACAGATGCTGGCTTTTGAACTTTGCACATAACAGTCTGGTATGGTTCTTTTCCTCATCTACAGTTTCCAAAAAACAATTTGAAATGTGGACTCATCAGACCACAGAACACTTTTCCACTTTGCATCAGTCCATCTTAGATGAGCTTGGGCCCAGTGAAGCCGTCTGCGTTTCTGGGTGTTGTTGATAAATGGCTTTGGCTTTGCATAGTAGAGTTTTAACTTGCACTTACAGATGTAGCGACAAACTGTAGTTACTGACAATGGTTTTCTGATGTGTTCCAAAACCAATGTGGTGATATCCTTTACACACTGATGTCGGTTTTTGATGCAGTACCGCCTGAGGGATCGAACGGAGGTCACGGGCATTGCCGCTTACTTGCAGTGATTTTTCAAGATTCTCTGAACCTTTTGATGATATTACGAGCTGTAGATGGTGAAATCCCTAAGTTCTTTGCAATAGCTCGTTGAGAAATGTTTTTCTTAAACTGTTCGACAATTTGCTCCGGCATTTATTCACAAAGTGGTGACCCTCGCCCCATCCTTGTTTGTGAATGACTGACCATTTCATAGAAGCTGCTTTTATACCCAATCATGGCACCCACCTGTTCCCAAATAGCACGTTTACCTATGGGATGTTCCAAATAAGTGTTTGATGAGCATTCCTCAACATTTTCAGTCTTCTTTTTGCCACTTGTGCCAGCTTTTTGGAAACATGTTGTAGTATCTTCTCTTTGCAGTATATTCGATTGAATATAGTTTAAAAATGATTTGTAAATCATTGTATTCTGTTTTTACTTACGATTTACACAATATGCCAACTTCACTGTTTTTGGGTTTTGTACAACGAAACAGTAGTAATCGTAACTGCTGTAAAACTTCCGAAGGTTAGCATTATCGTATTCAATTAAAATGATCAAAAAACCATGATTGAGAGCCACACTTTGACAAAAGAATGGAGACCAATTAGCGTTAGCTTGCTAGCAACCTTAAATGCTAACATACAAACAAGAGACATTAATGTCTTTCCCCATTAAGAAACGTCATACCCCAACCTAACCTTGTATGAACACATCACTGTTTAAACAACTGTGCTTCAGTATTCACTTTAAACCTAAAAGCTATGCTGTTTTTGCAAAAAGTTATTGATATAAACTCCACAGTGTCAAGTTGAAACAGACGGACTACGTTCAACAGGAAGTGAACTCGCATGATGTTACATGAACCGGAAGTATAACAATTGATCACCCAATGTACATTTGCTTAAAAACATTCTAACATGTTTACAAAAAAATGGAGGAAGATAAGCATATTTAAACACACAAATACAACTAATATGGCTCTTATGATGAACAAGAAAGTAGCTATTTATTGTAGTTATAAAAAACGACAACTTGGTTAAAAGATTTTAATCACATTAAAAAATACCCCAATAATAATGACAACCATGATCACTTTGGTAACAATAACTTTATTTAGCCATTTTACTTATTGTTTTGGTTGTGTATATGTCAGAGTCATCCCTTCCTTAAAGGCCTACTGAAATGCGATTTTCTTATTGCGATTTTCCTGATATTCAGCTGGGAATGACTAAAACAGTAAATAAACACAAGCCATATATATACTCTATTAGCCACAACACAACCAGGCTTATATTTAATATGCCACAAATTAATCCCGCATAACAAACACCTCCCTCCTCCCGTCCATATAACCCGCCAATACAACTCAAACACCTGCACAACACACTCAATCCCACAGCCCAACGTACCGTTCACCTCCCCAAAGTTCATACAGCACATATATTTCCCCAAAGTCCCCAAAGTTACGTACGTAACATGCACATAGCGGCACACGCGTACGGGCAAGCGATCAAATGTTTGGAAGCCGCAGCTGCATGCATACTCACGATACCGCGTCTGCGCATCCAACTCAAAGTCCTCCTGGTAAGAATCTCTGTTGTCCCTGTACTCCACAGGCCAATGGTAAAGCTTGACTGTCGTCTTTCGGGAATGTAAACAATGAAACACCGGCTGTGTTATCCGGCACAACAGTCAGGGGGTGCATTCTACAGCGGGGGTGCGTTATACGGCACAACACCTGCCGCAATACACCGCTTCCCACCTACAACTTTCTTCTTTGCTGTCTCTATTGTTCATTGAACAAATTGCAAAAGATTCACCAACACAGATGTCCAGAATACTGTGTAATTTTGCGATGTAAACAGACAACTTAATAGCTGGCCACCATGCTGTCCCAAAATGTCCTCCACAATCCGTGACGTCACGCACAGGCGTCATCATACCGAGACGTTTTCAGCAGGATATTTCGCGCAAAATTTAAAATTGCACTTTAGTAAGCTAACCCGGCCGTATTGGCATGTGTTGCAATGTTAGGATTTCATCATTGATATATAAACTATCAGACTGCGTGGTCGGTAGTAGTGGGTTTCAGTAGGCCTTTAAAGCAGTGGTCCCCAACCACTGCTTTAATTTGTATTTTTTTATTTTTTTTATTTTTTATTAAATCTACATAAAAACTGAATATATACACTATATATCAATGTATATCAATACAGTCTGCAGGGATACAGTCCGTAAGCACACATGATTGTATTTCTTTATAAAAAAAAGATTTAAAAAAAATCACCCCCCCCCCTAGAAAAAACACCAACATTTCAGTTGTACTACTAATGATACATAGCTAATAAACATTATGTATGTCAATAAAAAGTTGTTGATTTTAGGGATGTAACAAAATTCCTATTACGGTTAAAATTACTAAAATTATCATGGTGATTATTGCGGTATTGTTGAAATTTTTCAAAAAGTACGCCGAAATATTTTCACCACATTTTTTTTTAAAGGGGAACATTATCACAATTTCAGAATGGTTAAAACCATTAAAAATCAGTTCCGTGTTTTATTTTATTTTTCGAAGTTTTTTTCAAAATTTTACCCATCACGCAATATCCCTAAAAAAAGCTTCAAAGTGCCTGATTTTAACCATCGTTATATACACCCGTCCATTTTCCTGTGACGTCACATAGTGATGCCAACACAAACAAACATGGCGCATAGAACAGCAAGCTATAGCGACATTAGCTCGGATTCAGACTCGGATTTCAGCGGCTTAAGCGATTCAACAGATTACGCATGTATTGAAACGGATGGTTGTAGTGTGGAGGCAGGTAGCGAAAACGAAATTGAAGAAGAAACTGAAGCTATTGAGCCATATCTGTCACAGTTCAATTAAAAGTAGAACAGAGGAACCCAAGGAAGCAGATGGAATGTGAGTAAATAGTTCTTTACTGAACCAAAAAGCACTCACAACAATAATCCAAAAATAGAATGTAACAAAAAGCGACGGTGCGAAAAAGAGCACCGTGACAAAAAGAACAAAAGCTAATATACAAAGCTAACTAAACTTGGGTCGGCGTTGCAAGACGTGCAAACTAACATAGTACATACCAAGCTGGATGGCACTGGAAATAGCCAAGAAGGTAAGAAGCATATATACAAGGAGCATAGGAATCTTCATACAACAGGAGTCGAGGAGTGGAATTGCCGAGTGCCATCCAGCTGAAGAGGTGCTGCTTAAATAGTGTGAGGCTGATTGGACACAGCTGTGCACGTCTCACAACTCCGCCCACAGGAAAACACAGGAACTCTGGGAAGAAGACAAACAATAAGAACCAGGTCTGCTGCACCAACAAAGGCATACTGAACACAAACCACAAGATGGCAGCAGGCGGTGACAGTATTCCCCCCCTAATCAACGGACGCCACCTGGCAGACCTCCTGGCTTACCGGGAAATCTATGATAGAAATCAGAAATGAGTGATTTATCAATAATAAGGGAACGTGAAATCCAAGAACGATCCTCTGGCGGGTAACCCTTCCAGTCGATCAGAAATTGCACCCCCCTGCCCCGCTTCCTGGCGTCCAAAATGGTGTTGACAGTATAGGCTGGATGACCCTCCACCTGCTGAGGAGCTGGGGGAGACACTGGTGGAGGGCTAAGGTCGCTCGACTCAACGGGCTTTAGGCGGGAGACATGGTAGACCGGATAAGACTTAAAAGACTTGGGTACCTTGAGTCGAGCTGTGACGGGAGTGATCATCTGCTTCACCTCGTATGGTCCTATGAACCTAGGTGCCAGTTTCTTAGACTCTCCTGGCAGTGTAATGTCTTTAGATGATAACCAAACCTTCTGGCCGGGTTTGTAGTCGGGAGCTGGTCTGCGATGGCGATTTGCCATGATCTGGTTCCGACTGGCCGTACGAGACAAGGCGGCACGGGTATCACGCCACATACGGTGCACACGGCGCAGGAAGGTAGTCACGGAGGGAACTGTGGACTCGACCTCTTGAGAGGAGAAGATGGGAGGTTGGAAACCATGCACCACATGAAAAGGAGACAGGCCAGTAGATGAACAGATGAGGGTGTTACGGGCATACTCCACCCATGGGAGATAGGTGGACCACAATGATGGATGCTGGTGACAAACACATCTCAGAGCCGCCCCTAAGTCCTGGTTGGCTCTTTCCGACTGTCCATTAGATTGTGGGTGGTACCCTGATGACATGCTGACAGTGGCCCCTAACAAGTTGCAGAAGGATCTCCATGTAGCGGATGAAAACTGAGGACCTCTGTCTGACACCACATCCATGGGGATCCCGTGAAGTCGAACCACATGGGTGACCAGAAGCTTGGCGGTCTCCAGGGAAGAGGGAAGTCTGCGAAGGGGGACAAAGTGTGTGAATTTAGAGAATCTGTCTACTATAGTGCGGATGACAGAAAAGCCCCTGGAGATGGGTAGACCTGTGACAAAGTCCAGAGCGATGTGCGACCATGGACGGGAGGGGATGGGAAGGGGCTGCAGCAACCCCGCAGGAGCTTGATGGGAAGCCTTGCTCCTGGCGCAAACAGGGCATGCAGCCACAAACTTCTTAGACCTGTGACAAAGTCCAGAGCGATGTGCGACCATGGACGGGAGGGGATGGGAAGGGGCTGCAGCAACCCCGCAGGAGCTTGATGGGAAGCCTTGCTCCTGGCGCAAACAGGGCATGCAGCCACAAACTTCTTAGTGTCGGTGTGAATGGTAGGCCACCAGAACCGCTGTGTGAGCAGGAACTCCGTGCGTCTGGCACCTGGATGGCAGGCAATCTTGGAGGTGTGAGCCCACGACAAAACCTCTGCACGTAGAGTTCTTGGCACAAAAAGGCGGCCAGGAGGACATCCAGCAGGTGATGGGGAGTCCTTGATAGCCTCTGACACACGTCTCTCTACCTCCCACTGTACTGCGCCAAGGATCCGGGACTGAGGAAGGATAGTTTCTGGGGGAGTGTCTTCTGTAGGAGGAGAGAACATCCTAGACAAGGCATCAGGCCTTCCATTGAGTGAGCCAGGGCGAAAAGTGATACAGAAGTCGAACCTTGTGAGGAAGAGGGACCACCGGGCCTGGCGGGGATTGAGACGCTGGGCAGAGCGGAGGTAGGCTAGGTTCCGATGATCCGTGTAAATGATGAAGGGGTGTTTGGCACCCTCCAGCCAGTGCCTCCATTCTTGAAGGGCGAGGATCACTGCCAGAAGCTCTCGGTTCCCGATATCATAGTTTCTCTCCGTAGGGGAAAGGCGTTTGGAGAAGAAGGCGCAGGGGTGCAATTTCTGATCGGAACTGGAATGCTGAGACAAAACAGCCCCAACCCCGGTGTCCGATGCGTCCACCTCGACAAAAAAGGGGAGATCAGGATTAGCGTGGACTAACACAGGAGCGGAGGTAAAAAGGCATTTAAGGCGTCGAAAAGCGTGGTCAGCCTCCGAAGACCACACAAAAGGAACCTTAGCGGACGTTAATTTATTTAACGGTTGAGCTACTTTACTGAAGTCCCTAATAAAACGCCGGTAAAAATTTGCAAACCCCAAAAACCTCTGCAGCAGCTTCCTAGAGGACGGTGTTGGCCAGTCTGCAACCGCTTGGACCTTAGCCGGGTCAGGCTTAACCTGCCCCCTCTCAACAATCAATCCCAAAAACGACACTGTGGGCGAATGAAAAGTGCACTTTTGGGGCTTGACAAATAAACGGTTCTCCAAAAGTCTCTGTAAGACCAAACGGACATGCTGATGGTGTAATTCAATGGAGCGTGAAAAAATAAGTATGTCATCCAAGTAGACTACCACAAAACGGCCTATCATGTCACGGAGTACATCATTAATTAAACATTGAAAAACACCAGGAGCATTTGTGAGGCCGAATGGCATGACGCAATATTCGAAGTGGCCAAGCGGTGTGTTAAAAGCAGTCTTCCATTCATCACCTTCACGAATGCGCACGAGGTGATACGCATTACGTAGGTCCAATTTCGTAAATACTACCGCCCCATGCAGGGGAGCAAATGAAGATTCTAGCAGTGGAAGAGGGTATTAATTCTTAATAGTAATCTTGTTTAGGGCTCGGTAGTCTATACACGGTCGCAACCCACCATCTTTCTTCTTAACAAAGAAAAACCCTGCCGCCACTGGAGCGGAAGAGGGACGAATGTGTCCGGCGGTGAGAGATGAGGAGATGTATTCCTCCATTGCCTGCTGTTCGGGGCGCGAAATATTATACAGCCGCGAAGAAGGTAGTGGAGACCCTGGAAGGAGGTCAATGGCACAGTCATACGGGCGGTGGGGGGGTAGCGACGTAGCCTGGTCTTTACAAAAAACATCACTAAGGGAGTGATATTCGTCAGGAATCAGTGAAAGATCAGGGGGCTGAAGACTGGGAAGAATGACAGGTTTAGTGGGAGACAAAGCGGAACGCAAACAGTGACTATGACAGAAAATACTCCAATTAGTAATCTTAGGTGTGGCCCAGTCTATACTGGGACTGTGACGTCGCAACCATGGAAGTCCAAGAACTACGGGTGCTGAACGAGAAGGCATAATCAGAAAATTAATCTCCTCACGGTGATTACCAGAAGTAAGGAGGGATGTGGCATGTGACTGATGAGTAATATTAGCCAGGTGGCACCCGTCAAGTGAGCTAACATTCTTAATACATTCAATACATACAGAAGGAATATTTAAAGATTCCACAAGCCCACTGTCAATAATGTTCTCATCAGCCCCTGAGTCAATTAGTGCCTTAATAGGGCAAGAACCCCCCACCCATGACAGTGTACCTTCCACTTGAAGTCTTCCCACCGTAGAAGATGCAGACGTTGCCACAGGAGCAGGCGGCGAAGGTGGCAAACTCCCCCGTGGAAGATCTCTGGTGGAAGTGGAA
This sequence comes from Nerophis lumbriciformis, assembly GCF_033978685.3. Lineage (NCBI taxonomy): Eukaryota > Metazoa > Chordata > Actinopteri > Syngnathiformes > Syngnathidae > Nerophis > Nerophis lumbriciformis. Next base: position 40,696,500 of record NC_084563.2, read on the forward strand.
CGGACCCCTTGGGGCGCGCAGGACAGCGAACAACGACGTGGTCTGCAGCTCCGCAATACAGACATAGCTGCAACCTCAGCCGACGACTCCTCTCTGCTGATGACAGGCGGCTGCCACTCAGCTGCATAGGTATGGCCCCCTCTGGCCCCTCCTCCGGGGCACTGCAGTCAGAAAGCGGAAGCGACCACACCTGAGGCTTGGACGTAGATTGTGTGAAGCTGGTAGGTGACTGCCCTCTGGTGGATGGAGGACCCCTCCCCTTCTGGGCGTGTCGCTCTCGTAGGCGGTTGTCCAATCGGATCGAGAGCGAGATGAGCTCCTCGAGGGTCTGGGTCTCATCTCGGACAGCCAGCTCGTCTTGGATACGGGGGCTAAGACTAGCCAAAATATTCCCCGTAATGCTCTCTCCCCCAGCCACTCTCCGCTGCCAGGATCCGGAAGGAGACTGAATAGTCTGCCACAGAGGAGGACCCCTGGCGTGTAGCGAGGAGGCGGCCTCCTGCCTCTCGTTCCCTCACTGGGTAATCGAAGACGCTGCGCAGCTCAGCAGAAAACAGGGGTAGGCTGGAACGAAGTTCGGGTTTGCTCTCACACACCTCCATAGCCCAGCGTGCTGCTCTTCCAGCCAGTAAACTGAGTACATATGCCACACGGGCGGAGTCTGTCGTATATGTGTGAGGCTGCTGTGCAAAAACTAAAGAGCATTGATATAAAAAAAGTCTGCATTGTCCAAAGTCCCCCTCATACCTGGGCGGATGTGGTATGCTGGGCTCCCTGGTAGGAAAACCCGATGTCGAGGGGAACGAGTAGGAAGAGATTCCAGCTGCGGGTTGAGTAGCCTCTGAGCCTGGGAGCGGGGGAGGGACAAACAAGCGTGTATGCATCTCCTGCACAAACGTTGTCAGGTTCAACAAAGTCTGTTCATGATCACTTATTCGTTGACCATGGGCCATGAGGGCCCGCTGGATCTGATTCTCATCTGCGGGTTCCATAATTGACTCGGCAATTCTGTCACAGTTCAATTAAAAGTAGAACAGAGGAACCCAAGGATGCAGATGGAATGTGAGTAAATAGTTCTTTACTGAACCAAAAAGCACTCACAACAATAATCCAAAAATAGAATGTAACAAAAAGCGACGGTGCGAAAAAGAGCACCGTGACAAAAAGAACAAAAGCTAATATACAATAACTAAACTTGGGTCGGAGTTGCAAGACGTGCAAACTAACATAGTACATACCAAGCTGGATGGCACTGGAAATAGCCAAGAAGGTAAGAAGCATATATACAAGGAGCATAGGAATCTTCATACAACAGGAGTCGAGGAGTGGAATTGCCGAGTGCCATCCAGCTGAAGAGGTGCTGCTTAAATAGTGTGAGGCTGATTGGACACAGCTGTGCACGTCTCACAACTCCGCCCACAGGAAAACACAGGAACTCTGGGAAGAAGACAAACAATAAGAACCAGGTCTGCTGCACCAACAAAGGCATACTGAACACAAACCACAAGATGGCAGCAGGCGGTGACAATATCGGTTTGAACCGTATGCAAGCGAAACCGACAAACGACACGACAGCCAGCGACACGGGAGAAAGCGAGGACGAATTTGGCGATCGCCTTCTAACCAACGATTGGTATGTGTTTGTTTGGCATTAAAGGAAACTAACAACTATGAACTAGGTTTACAGCATATGAAATGCATTTGGCAACAACATGCACTTTGAGAGTGCAGACAGCCCATTTCAGGCGCGCTAAGAACATATATTTTTCCACGATTTCAGCACTCAGGTTAACCATACCTAAATAGACACAAAATACTGCATTACACAAGACTACCCAAATGTACTCGAATGATTGAAAAAAGAAATGTTTTTAAGCTAAATTATTGGTAAACAAAGTTTATGTATAATAATTTACGTAAAGCCGCGAGTAATGAATAAAGTTTTCATCAATTAATATATTCTGTAGACATACCCTCATCCGCTCTCTTTTCCTGAAAGCTGATCTGTCCAGTTTTGGAGTTGATGTAAGCATCTGCTTTGAGTCTCGTAGGATATCCACACATTCTTGCCATTTCTGTCGTAGCATAGCTTTCGTTGGTAAAGTGTGCGGAACAAACGACTGACCATTTCGTCGGCTTTCCCCACAGCCTCGTATTTTGAACAAATTTCGTCCAATTTCTTGCCACTTTCGCATCTTTGGGCCACTGGTGCAACTTGAATCCGTCCCTGTTCGTGTTGTTATACCCTCCGACAACACACCGACGAAAGTGAGAAAATGGCGGATTGCTTCCCGATGTGACGTCACAGAGCGAATAATAGAAAGGCGTTTAATTCGCCAAAATTCACCCATTTAGAGTTCGGAAATCGGTTAAAAAAATATATGGTCTTTTTTCTGCAACATCAAGGTATATATTGACGCTTACATAGGTCTGGTGATAATGTTCCCCTTTAAATAACCTAAATGCAGTATGTTAAAGTTAAAGTTAAAGTACCAATGATTGTCACACACCCACTAGGTGTGGCGGAATTATTCTCTGTATTTGACCCATCACCCTTGATCACCCCCTGAGAGGTGAGGGGAGCAGTGAGCAGCAGCAGTGGCCGCGCCCGGGAATCATTTTTGGTGATTTAACCCCCAATTCCAACCCTTGATGCTGAGTGCCAAGCAGGGAGGTAATGGGTCCCATTTTTATAGTCTTTGGTATGAACTCACAACCTACCGATCTCAGGGCGGACACTCTAACCACTAGGCCACTGAGTATGTCTAGTATATAGACACACTGTTAGAAAAAACACAAATTTGCATGTTTTGTGTTTCTTAGACTTAAACACCATTAGTGAAGCATGAGTATTGTATCTATTTTAATGGCTACTTTTTATTATTTTAAATATTGGTTTGTACTGTAGCACTAGAATATTTATTTATATTAACAATGCGTAACAAATAATATCCATCCATCCATCCATTTTCTACCGCTTACCCTTTCGGGGTGGCGGGGGGTGCTGGAGCCTATCTCAGCTACAATCGGGCGGAAGGCGGGGTACACCCTGGACAAGTCGCCACCTCATCGCAGGGCCAACACAGATAGACAGACAACATTCACACTCACATTCACACTCTAGGGCCAATTTAGTTTTGACAATCAACCTATCCCCAGGTGCATGTCTTTTGGAGGTGGGAGGAAGCCGGAATACCCGGAGGGAACCCACGCATCGTATTATTTATTATTTCTGGCGGGCGTTGTGCGGCGTCCTTCCCTATTCAGCGGTCTTTGAACACACCGTAACAACACCTTCTCTTTTCATCTAGTATAGAACGATCACTCTGTGCTAACTGCTAAGCGAGCACAACTTGCAGTTTCAATGTGCACAGTTGAATATTGTAATTGTTCAGACAGCATAGTTACGTTTATATTGGGGAATGTCCTTTATTGAAGGGGAAATATGTTAATATTTCTTTTTTTCATGTTTGCATTTAAAGGGGTACTGCACTTGTTTTGGAACACTGCCTATCATTCACAATCTATGCAATGTGTTATTCTTATAGCCAGACCAGTGTGTTTATTTGTGTGGCCTTCCTCAGAAGTCGTCACGTGACGAAGGCCACAGTTGTTGCCGAAACCGTCAAGGTACGGAAATAAAAACACAGGTCTCGCTATAAGAATGACAAATTACATAATTCATTACATAATTGGACTATTCACAATCCATATAAAAGACAAGAACACATACCGTATTTTTCGGACTACATGGCACACTTAAAATGCTTTAATTTTCTCAAAAATCGACAGTGCATGATTCTGATTGTGCTTTCTGACCTCGAAGCAATTTGTTTTGGTACATAGTGTTATGATAAGTGTGACCAGTAGATGGCAGTCATACATAAGAGATACGTGTAAACTGCAAACTTTAAATGTTCCATTGAGAATATAAAACATTACACACGGCGCTCAAAAATCGGTCAAAATGTTTTTATTACGACTTCCGTAAGCCATAAAGCCGCACCACTTGATAGATGTTTGGCGCATTAAACATACGTGTATTATTATGGTGTGTGTATAAGGACTGCAGAATGGCACCTATTAGCAGACATATTACCTGGCGTTTTGTTTCGCAATATTATGCAAAACCAACTTTTCTTACCTTCTGGTACCTGCTGATGTGTATTTGGGATCTGCATAAGTCCTGAAAATGTGCGCGCGTCCGGCAATTGTAGTCCGTGCCGGACTATCTTCTTATGTGGCATTCATCCTCCACTGTTGCCAATTCTAATATAAGGTAGTGTAAAGTTCTTATATCTGTCAGTAGACTAGCTATCAAAGCGCTAAAAACTGTAGTGAATTTATATAATTTACCCACATAACTTTAGTTATTAGAGGGTTCCGGTCAGTTGGTGAGGAGATGCTGCTCCGTTATTGATTTAAGTAAAGTCTGAATGTCATTAAAACCGTTAGATCCATCTTTTGACACTTCTTCCACCCCCGTCCTTGCACGCTACATCGCTACCACAAAGACGACGGGTAGAAGACGCTGCCGAAGGTGAGCCACGTAATTAAGACCGTCCACAAAACAGTGCATCCTGAAGAGACGCTCAGAAAGCGGCTTGAATATGGTTTGTAAAATATAGTCTAGGGATGTCCCGATCCAGGTTTTTGCACTTCCGATCCGATACCGATATTGTTTTTGCATTTCCGATCCGATACCGATACTGACCGATACCGATACTGACCGATACCGGCCTATCCGAGCATGTATTAAAGTTTAAAGTGATTTAGCCTACTTGGTTGTCAGAATCATGTTGAAAAGGGTTTTAGTACTCTTGATAACAACTAGCCAGCTGAATTAGGGGAGTTTGAATAATACACAATGGTTGTTAACAAGAAACTGACCTGTTTATTCAAGGATAAACACAAAATAGACAAAATTATACATGACAAACAGAAATGGCATCATTGAACTAGGGCTGGGCGATATGGCCCTTTTTTAATATTGCGATATTTTAAGGCCATATTGCGATACACGATATATATCTCGATATTTTGCCTTAGCCTTGAATGAACACTTGATGCATATAATCACAGCAGTATGATGATTCTATGTGTTTTGATTGATTGATTGAGACTTTTATTAGTAGGTTGCACAGTGAAGTACATATTCCGTACAATTGACCACTAAATGGTAACACCCGAATAAGTTTTTCAACTTGTTTAAGTCGGGGTCCACTGATTCATTATACAGATATATACTATCAGATATATACTATCATCATAATACAGTCATCACACAAGATAACCACATTGAATTATTTACATTATTTATAATCCAGGGTGTGGAGGGGGGCGCCGGATGTAAGTGTCAAAAAGACAGCCAAAAGAGTTTGATATGAGAATAAATCTAAAGTAAAAATATAGGGTAGAAATGCACCCATTTGCAGGAAATGTAGTCTTGATTTTCAAAATTTTCTTTCAAGGCTTGCATGTCTACATTAAAACATTCTTCTTCATACTGCATTAATATATGCTACTTTTAAACTTTCATGCAGAGAAGGAAATCACAACTAAAAAAATCACTAATTTTTTCATACGGTGTTGATGTGGAAATTTTTGCCTCAGCATTTTGATGGTGTGGGCGTGTGGCACCGAATGGAGATAAGCGTCTCGACAGACGTCACAATATTTGAACAATGATGACGAAAACTGTTTTCTCTGTCGTGTCCGTGTGTCGAAAATTGTTATGCGCTTATTTTTTTATTTGATTTTGTGCGTGGCATAGATTTGCTATGCGCAGAGGACTCTTAAACAGTGCGCAATTGCACAGGCGAGCACCTTAGAGGGAGCGTTGCTCGCACGGCTGCGCTAGCATCACAGCTAACATTAGCCATGCTGCTACCTCTCTGCTCGGGGAGGACGTATACGTATGTGACGTATGTCGTGACAGTATGTGACGTGTGTAAGAAGGTGCATTTGCTGTCTGTGAGAGGGAGACACAGGAAAGAGTGAGAAGAGCTTGTCGTGTAATGCCAGCAGCTAAAAGCAACTGCGTGAGAATTCACAGACCTGTGGATGTGTTGAAGGTGTGCTGGAAAATGCGGAACGGAAATTAGGGAGCAGCAGAAAAGTGGAATGTATTATTTAAATCGGTGCGTTGGAAAACACGGACCGGAGTTTTTTTTAAAACTGGATCTGGATCGGCATTTTCCCATGCCTTGCCGATACGCAATTTTTGGCAAATATCGGCAGCCGATCCGATCCAAATATCGATCGGGACATCCCTAATATAGTCTATGCAACATTTTGACCAAAGAACCACCATTACATGTTATGTAAACCACAAGGATGTTTTCCATTTAGAAAAAAATTATAATATGAATAAATGCTATAAATTAGGCATCCTAAAGCATTTGACCTATAGTGTATATGTCCCGAAAGGTAAAGCGTCACCTTTCTGTTGCGCCAATGCCCCCCAACCCTTAAAGTCATATCCAACAATTGCGACAACAACTTTTTACTGTCGACTGAGTTTTTTTTTTTTTATTATTTCTGTGACTCCGCATTTTTTCAACGCAAAAAATGTGCCTTGGCTCAAAAAAGGTTGAAAAACACTGCTGTAGAGCAGTGGTTCTCAAATGGGGGTACGCGTACCCCTGGGGATACTTGAAGGTATGCCAAGGGGTACGTGAGATTTTTAAAAAATATTCTAAAAATAGCAACAATTAAAAAATCCTTTATAAATATATTTATTGAATAATACTTCAACAAAATACATGTTTAGAATTAATTCATGAATCCAGATGGAATATCCATTACAATCCCCAAAGAGGGCACTTTAAGTTAATGATTTCTTCTATGTGTAGAAATCTTTATTTATAATTGAATCACTTGTTTATTTTTCAACAAGTTTTTAGTTATTTTTATATCTTTTTTTTTTAAATAGTTCAAGAAAGACCACTACAAATGAGCAATATTTTGCACTGTTATACAATTTAATAAATCAGAAACTGATGACATAGTGCTGTATTTTACTTCTTTATCTCTTGTTTTCAACCAAAAATGATAATATATTTATTAATTTAAAAAAAAAAACTAAATACATTTTTACTATATTTTGCTAAAAACATCAAAATTAATTGTATTTTTATTTGTATTTTTTCTGACTCCTTATTACATCCAGGCATTAGAATTATACATTAAAATAAACATATTTGAAATAATTAATTTTAAATTATCATAATAATTCATTTAAAATGACCATATTTAATTATTAAAATAATTGCTTGTTTATCAACAACTTTAGCATTTTATTCATTACATTTTGAAGCTCTCAGAAGCCAAGTTAGGTTATATTCCTTAATATTTATTTATGCAAGTTTAAAGTATCAATTATCTAAACACAGTTTTGTTTGCATATTTTCAGGATGTAGATATATATATATATATATATATATATAGATATAGATATAGATATAGATATATGTATGAAATACTTGACTTGGTGAATTCTAGCTGTCAATATACTCCTCCCCTCTTAAACACACCCTCAACCACGCCCTGCCCCACCCCCGACCACGCCTCCACCCCCCACCTCCCGAAATCGAAGGTCTCAAGGTTGGCAAGTATGTCTATAGAACAGATCAAATTTGGTATTTTTGTAAACGACTGTAACATAGAAATGTTTGTCAACATTATTATGCTCCAGGAAAGTAAGGCCTACATTTTCTAATTGGCTTAATGGGTTACAATTATCAATCAAATCTTGGAGAATGATTAAGAGTACAAAAGCCCTTACAATTGGTATCCTTGTTAAAAACATTTAAAGTGATTTAGGTAGCCTTTTTTTGTCTTTTTTTTTCTTCATATATTTTAGTATTATTACTCCATCTGTATTTGCTTTTGTTTTCTTTCCTTGATGTTGAAAGTGCCTTGACTTTTGTGTGAATTATAAATGTATGCGAGTTGTTCAATAAAATTGAGGCCCAGAGCAAAATTGTATTTGCTAAGTATAAAAAAATGTACCTGACATTTTTGAATGAATGAAAGTGCTGTTCTAAATGTGGCCACTGGATGTCGCAATAGCAATTCTTTGTATCTTTGTAGATGATGCTACATATGTACAAAATAAACCACATGATGTTTAGTACATCAGTCGAGGAAAATGGTCAAACTACATAAGTCTCAGTTTGAAAAACTAATTAATTGTATCATTTTTCTTTTAATAAAAATCGAAAACGGGTCCCACAGACCCGAACACCACACAAAGGTTAAAGAGTAAAAAACAAAAAAAGTTGAATTTGTTGGGATCCAAATTTATTTTTGGCAGGCCGTCACTAATAAATGCATGTCTTTGAAACGCTGCACTCAAATGCTAAATTTTAACAATTCATCGCAATTCATTTAACAACACTTAAAGTAAGAACTTTACAGATACCGTATTTTCCGGACCATAGGGCGCACCGGATTATAAGGCAAACTGCCGATGAATGGTCTATTTTTGATCTTTTTTCATATATAAGGCGCACTGGATAGGGCGCATTAAAGGGGTCATATTATTGTTTATTTTTTCTAAATTAAAAACACTTCCTTGTGGTCTACATAACATGTAATGGTGGTTCTTTGGTCAAAATGTTGCATAGCTTATGTTTTACAGATCATCTTCAAGCCACTTTCTGACAGTCGCTTCCGGATGCGCCGTTTTGTGGGCGGTCTTATTTACGTGGCTTACTTTTGGCAGCGGTGTCGCGTGCAAGGACGGGAGTGGAAGAAGTGTCAAAAGATGAAACTAACTGTTTAAATGACATTCAGACTTTACTTAAATTAATAACGGAGCAGCATTTCATCATCCGGAAACCACAACACCGGAAATGTGTCCCGTGAAAAACCGTCCGACCGGAACTATTTAATAACTAAAGTTCCTTGAGTGAATAATGTAAACTCACTACACCGGTATGTTTTAGTGCTTTCACGGCGAGTTTACTGACAGATATAAGTAAGAACTTTACACTACTATATATTAGAAATGGCAACAGCAGAGGATGAATGTCCCATAACAAGAAGATAGAGAAAAAGAAGAAGCTTATCGACTACGGGGGCAATTTTACAGGATTTATGCAGATCCCAAATACAGATCAGCAGGTACCAGAAGGTAAGAAACGTTGCTTTTGCATAATATTGCGAAACGAAACGCCAGATAATATGTCTTAGCTTATACACACACCATAATAATACTAGTATGTTGAAGCACAGTGCAATCCATCAAGCGGTGCGGCTTCATAGTTTACCAAAGTCGTACTAAAATGTTGATAGATTTTTGAGTGCCGTGTGTAATGTTCTGTATTTTCAATGGAACATATAAAATGTTGGTGTTGTTTACTTAAGTCATATTGCCATCATAGTCACGCAGTCTACACATATCTCTTATGTTTGACTGCCATCTACTGGTCACACTTATCATTACACCATGTACCAAATAAATTTGAGGGCGGTAAGCAAAACCAGAATTATTCCGTACATTAAACACTGTCGAGTTTTGAGGGAAAAAAAAGATTTTAAGTGCGCCTCATAGTACGAAAAATACGGTACATGTTTAATGTATTTGTCTGAAGTGGACTACTGTAAGCAGTTTTTTTATTAAAATATAAGTAAATATCACAATTATTAATGATTAAATATAAATGGGAACACTGTAGTTTAATTTACTGCATGATCTTTATTGATGCAAACATTTTCCGGAAGAAATAGATGACTAAACAACACTTTTGTTCATTTTCCCCCCACGTGCCATTTATGAATACTTTTTTCTGGGAATCAAACGTACTGCTGATCTGAGTGCTTTTTCCCTGAGCCAAGCAGGATGCCTTTGTTTCTACTTTTTTTTTTTTTTTGCATAGTGTCTTTAAACATCACAGCTTAGATTCTTTACCTTGACATTGTGGTGGGCCAGCAGTGGAAAAAAACTGTTGTGCCTAATGAGATTCCTTTGAGCTTTTCCCTTTTGCCTGGAAGCCTCAAGAACCTTACTTGGTTCACATGGAGGTCTTATTACCGTATTCCTAAGTGGGAGGAATCGCACCTCTGGCAAACTCCACCCCGTCTGATCCTTTAGAACTACTCTGAAGAGATGATCGGAGGTGGAAAAGAGTGATACATACTTAAATGATGAGCAAGCTGTGACAGCCAGCATTTCTCTGTTTTAAATTGCTTTCAAACCAGTGATCAGGACAGAGTAGCATGGTATGGTATCTCTTTCAAACATGCTTATGTTACTTTCTGTACAGTCTATTAAAATACTTTGAAATGATTATCAAAGCTGCATTAGGTATTGTTGCAATGATACAGTTTGGGAAATTGTGTTAGATGTAAATATAAACGGAATACAATGATTTGCAAATCCTTTTCAACCCATATTCAATTGAATGCACTACAAAGACAAGATATTTGATGTTCAAACTCATAAACTTTATTCCTCTTTGGTCCGGAGGACACAACGTCCACGGTTTCAAAAAAACACTTTGAAATGTGGACTCGTCAGACTACAGAACACTTTTCCACTTTGTATCAGTCCATCTTCGTCAGAGGGGTACCTCTCGATTGGTTCCGCTCTTACCTATACGGAAGGCAGCAATGTGTATGCGTCAATGATCACAATTCACCCTGTATGACCATAAATTATGGGGTTCCCCAGGGATCCATCTTGGGGCCTCTCCTTTTTATCCTATACATAAATGATTTTGTAAACTCCTCCGAAACTTTTCATAAAATAATTTTTGCTGACGATACAAATTTGTTTACCTCACACAGGAGCCTACACGATCTACAAGTAACTGTCAATTCAGAGCTTGTGAAAGTAGATTCCTGGTTCAAATGCAATAAGCTCTCACTTAATGTAAATAAAACAAATTTTATTCTATTTCGTTCTAATAAAAACCGGACAAATACTGAGCACTGCCATATCAACATCAATGGGCAGGAAATACAGAGAGTGTACTCCACAAAATTCCTGGGGGTCATCATTGACGAATACCTCAATTTCAAATGTCACATTAGCCATCTGTTAAACAAATTATCCAAATATGTTGGCCTGTTCTTTCACCTTCGTCATTATCTTCCTCTTTATGCTCTACTCACACTATATAAAACTCTCTTTGAACCACATCTAAACTACTGTAATGTCATCTGGTGTAACACCTTCCCTACCTACCTCCACAAATTAGAATCTATGCAAAAGAAAATTATACGGGCCCTGTCATGGTCCAAGTTTAATGCCCCCACTCGACATCTATTCCATAATTATCATCTCTTAAGACTGACAGAGTTCAATATTTATCAAAATGCTTGTTTAACCTATCAAGTCATTTACAGGCTGAATTTAAGGCTCTGTAGCTTGGTTCCTATCTACCATCCCCAGCATGCCCACAACACTCGTAACTTAGATTTGATATCAGGGAAACATCGTTTACTGGATTGTACCGCTCGAAGTGTTGTATGCAGGGGACCAAAGATTTGGAACCGGCTTAATGAGAGCCTCAAGATGCTGTATCCATTCTCCAACTTCAAAAATAAACTAAAAACTTATCTATTAACCACCTATATTTAATGCCTCATGTAGGGTAGACTACTGTTGGGATTTGCATGGTTGAATGAATGTATGTATGTATGTGTATGCTTGCTTTAGTACTATTATCTTGTGTTAATCATATAGCGTTGTTTTTTGTTTTGTTTTTTGTTGTTGTACTTGCTACCATGTTCCATCATTCCATCATTTCATGTATATTCTATCCTCTGGACCCCCTGTCAAAAGCTTCTTCTAGCTTATTTGGGGGACCCTTTCACGTACCAACATCTTTAAATGATGATATTTTACTACTATTGTATTTGTTATATGGTATTGTGAATAAACTTGAAACTAATCTAATCTAATCTTAGATGAGCTCAGGCCCAGCGAAGCCGACGGCGTTTCTGGGTGTTGTTGATAAACGGTTTTCGCCTTGCATAGGAGAGTTTTAACTTGCACTTACAGATGTAGCGACCAACTGTAGTTACTGACAGTGGGTTTCTGAAGTGTTCCTGAGCCCATGTGGTAATATCCTTTACACACTGATGTCGCTTGTTGATGCAGTACAGCCTGAGGGATCGAAGGTCACGGGCTTAGCTGCTTACGTGCAGTGATTTCTCCAGATTCTCTGAACCCTTTGATGATATTACGGAGCGTAGATGGTGAAATCCCTAAATTCCTTGCAATAGCTGGTTGGGAAAGGTTTTTCTTAAACTGTTCAACAATTTGCTCACGCATTTGTTGACAAAGTGGTGACCCTCGCCCCATCCTTGTTTGTGAATGACTGAGCATTTCATGGAATCTACTTTTATACCCAATCATGGCACCCACCTGTTCCCAATTTGCCTGTTCACCTGTGGGATGTTCCAAATAAGTGTTTGATGAGCATTCTTCAACTTTATCAGTATTTATTGCCACCTTTCCCAACTTCTTTGTCACGTGTTGCTGGCATCAAATTCTAAAGTTAATGATTATTTGCACAAAAAAAAAAGTTTATCAGTTTGAACATCAAATATGTTGTCTTTGTAGCATATTCAACTGAATATGGGTTGAAAATTATTTGCGAATCATTGTATTCCGTTTATATTTACATCTAACACAATTTCCCATCTCATATGGAAACAGGGTTTGTAAATACGCAGGGTTCGTACGGGTGCTTAAAAACCTTGAAAATGCTTGGTTTTTAATGTTGTGTTTTCAAGGTTTGAAAAATGCTTGAATTTTGGGTGAAGTGCTTGTAAATGCTTGTAAATGTTCATCAATCAATCAATCAAAGTTTACTCATATAGCCCTAAATCACGAGTGTCTCAAAGGGCTGCACATCATATTTTCATTCATCATATTTTTCGGCAGTCTGACTCAATAGGCTAAAAAAAGTCGTTTCTGTCAGAATAATTGTATCTAAGTTATCACAAAACTTTGTGTTTCAATGAGTTCCCGGCGAGAGGACAAAAGCTGTCTTTGATCTTACCAACCGAAAGGCTTGTAAAACTCCACTGTGTACGATGGGAAGCGACATGAAGGCGTCGGTTTCTTTCTTCTATTGTAATCCACGGGAATATTTTGTTTTGACCCGAGATCTACAAAGTGGAGAGGAAGCAGGGCCTGACTCCCCTCCAGGCACCTTTTCTTTGGACTGTTTTGTGACCGAGGGCAACGGCTGTTTACGACCTTTTCTTTGAACCAACCTTTTCTTTGAACTGTTTTGTAACAAAGGCGATGACTGTTTACGACCCCCCTCCCTTAGAAACAGCCGTTGCCATGTAATCAGGGAAAGTGTAAATAAAAGAGGATCCGTACAATCTTTCGTCAGAGTGTGGTGGAGACTGTGCAAGAGTACAGCCCAGACGTTTCTCCTCAATTGAGCCAAATGTAATTATGTCTCTGTTTAATTCCTTGCTTCTTGTCTTGTTTAATAGATGTCATTAGTGTTTGAACCTGACAGTTTCCTTAAAAATGAAAGCTACATGCTTGATCTGTTGGCTTTGCACGAGCCCTTACATTAGGTTGCTGTCATGCCAGAGCCGTATATACGACTCTGTGTCGCCCCCAAGAGGACAGTGGTGCATCGGTTCATCCATTATTGGACTTGTTTGTACTGTGAAGGTCATGTAATGTATAATTTGTAGGGATGTCCGATAATGGCTGTTTGCCGATATTCCGATATTGTCCAACTCTTTAATTACCGATACCGATATCAACCGATATCGATTTCAACCGATATACACAGTCGTGGAATTAACACATTATTATGCCTAATTTGGACAACCAGGTATGGTGAAGATAAGGTACTTTTTTTTTTTAATTAATAAAATAAAATAAGATAAATAAATTAAAAACATTTTCTTGAATAAAAAAGAAAGTAAAACAATATAAAAACAGTTACATAGAAACTAGTAATTAATGAAAATGATTAAAATTAACTGTTAAAGGTTAGTACTATTAGTGGACCAGCAGCACGCACAATCATGTGTGCTTACGGACTGTATCCTTTGCAGACTGTATTGATATATATTGATACATAATGTAGGAACCAGAATATTAATAACAGAAAGAAACAACCCTTTTGTGTGAATGAGTGTGAATGAGTGTAAATGGGGGAGGAAGGTTTTTTGTGTTGGTGCACTAATTGTAAGTGTATCTTGTGTTGTTTATGTTGATTTAATATATATAAAAAAAAAAAACATACCGATAATAAAAAAAACGATACCGATAATTTCCGATATTACATTTTAACGCATTTATCGGCCGATAGACATCTCTAATAATTTGTAACATTTTTCGCAACATAGAGTTGAGTTAATACGAATGATTTTGTAGTTTTTACACAACATGGTTGTATGCATTTCTTGCTCTATTATTTTCGTTGTCTACTTAACTTGTCTGGCTGCCTCAGTGAAAGCAAAACAAGTTAACTTTTGTCTTTTTGTTAATTTGTTATCATAGCCACAGTTGTAAGGCTAGATATGCTTAATGACAGGTGACTGAGGTGTTGTGAAACAAACAAAATAGTTTCCTTTCATTTATTATCCTTATATTAATGTGGAACAGTTTTGTTAATAAATGAGTGAAATTGACATTTTGAGGGTGCGTGTATTTATATCACATTATGCAGTTTACAAGCACAAATACGGTGTGAATGAATGAACATTGGAGAGAGCAAAGAAGAAAGCTGTAGGTGGGAAGCGGTGTATTGCGGCAGGTGTTGTGCCGGATAATGCACCCCCGCCGTAGAATGCCCCCCCTGACTGTTGTGCCGGATAACACAGCCGGTGTTTCATTGTTTACATTCCCGGAAGATGACAGTCAAGCTTTACCATTGGCCTGTGGAGAACTGGGACAACAGAGACTCTTACCAGGAGGACTTTGAGTTGGATGCGCAGACGCGGTACCGTGAGTACGCATGCAGCTGCGGCTTCCAAACATTTGATCACTTGCCCGTACGTGCGTGCCGCTATGTGCATGTCACGTACGTAACTTTGGGGACTTTGGGGAAATATATGTGCTGTATGAACTTTGGGGAGGTGAAAGGTACTTTGGGCTGTGGGATTGAGTGTGTTGTGCAGGTGTTTGAGTTGTATTGGCGGGTTATATGGACGGGAGGGGGGAGGTGTTTGTTATGCGGGATTAATTTTTGGCATTTTAAATGTAAGCCTGGTTGTGTTGTGGCTAATAGAGTATATATATGTCTTGTGTTTATTTACTGTTTTAGTCATTCCCAGCTGAATATCAGGTCCCACCCGCCTCTCACAGCATCTTCCCTATCTGAATCGCTCCCACTGCCCACTAGTCCTTCACTCTCACTTTCCTCATCCACAAATCTTTCATCCTCGCTCAAATTAACGGGGAAATCGTAGCTTTCTCGGTCCGAATCGCTCTCGCTGCTGGTGGCCATGATTGTAAACAATGTGCAGATGTGAGGAGCTCCACAACCTGTGACGTCACGCGCATATCGTCTGCTACTTTCGGTACAGGCAAGGCTTTTTTATCATCGACCAAAAGTTGCAAACTTTATCGTCGATGTTCTCTACTAAATCCTTTCAGCAAAAATATGGCAATATCGCGAAATGATCAAGTATGACACATAGAATGGACCTGCTATCCCCGTTTAAATAAGAAAATCACATTTCAGTAGGCCTTTCAGTTAATGATAACTGCTGGTTCAATGTTAGGCTTAGGTTTTAGCAGATTGTGCGTATTTTTTTTGACAGACAGCATTTGGTGAGCTCAAACAACAAAGCTATGGATTGATTCACACTGGTTTTCAGGCTTTGAAGGGTACTGGAAAAACTGCAAAATTGACCTTGAAAGTCCTTAAAAAGTGCTTGAATTCGGCCATGGAAAAGGTGTACGGACCCTGAATTATATTAATAAAAAAAGTTTCTACTTTTTATGCAATAAAAAAAGTAGTAATGTGATTTTGTAGTACTGCACTGAGTTTTGGCTCCTGGCACTTTCCTGAAGTCCATGGAGCTTATTTCCTCAGACAGTTTTCTGTGTACATAACCAGACATGCAAGATACCACACATCAACGTCGCTTGAATTTCTGCCTGATTTATTAAGATAATTACTGCTCTGATAAAACATCTCTCCAGAATACATAAGGGTGTTGAACTTGGCTAATGGAATTCACAGGGGATGAGGATTGAGGCAGTTTTCATTACCATCAATCAACAATTTTTTCATTTCACTCATGAATTTTGCCTTCAATCTCATTTGCTAATGCTGCTGGGTTATTTATTCCGCATATTGTCCTTTGGGGGAGTGTGGTCAAAATAGTATCATTGATAGAGCTAGGCGATGGAGGAAAATGTCATATCACAATATTGTTTTCACATCAGTTGATATTGATATGCATCATTAAGGGTAGAAACAAAATCACAATTTTGGTCATGCTTGTTACTTTGCAAATAAGTGAGATGTGAAGACATGAGAATGTTATTTTTTGATTTAAATAATTTCTGTCTGTGGTTGAACATTACAGATGATAAAACATACAACCGTTTCAATAAATAAAGTGGGTGTATATTGTCAAGACTTGGTCCTTGGGTTTTGTTTTTCCGGAAGGCAACGGAAAGTTGGCTCGGGCGAGACGGGAATGTGAGTACATGATTTATTAAATATTATCAAAAAAGAACAAACGAAAAGCGCGCATAGTGGCGGAGAACAAACTATGAAACCAAAAAGACTATAGCACAAAGGCAGTTAACTAAGAACACGAAACAAAACACTTACTGTGGCATGGGACTGCGAACTTGGCTTGGGAGGATAAAGAGTGTGCAGAGCATAAATGCGATGTCGCCAGGCTGACCAACACAAAAAGAAAAGCTTAAATAACACAGACATGATTAGCGAAAACAGGTGCGTGACGTGACAGGTGAAAACTAATGGGTTGCTATGGAAACAAAACAAGGGAGTGAACAACCAGAAACTAAAGAGTCCAATAACCAAACAAAACAAAACATGACTAAAACAAAACATGATTACACAGACATGACAGAGCCCCTCCCTTAAGGACAGATACCAGATGTCCATTAAAAAAAACAAAAAAAAAACAATGACAAATAGTCATGGGAGGGCGGATGGGTCGCCAGACCACGTGTCCCCGTATCCACCGGGGCAGAGTTAGGTGGCGGAGACGCGTAGAGCGCCGCTGTACCAGACGAGGTGGGCGACCTGGGAATGGCCACATTCGTGGCCGACGAGGAGGTCGGCGAACCTGGCGTGGCAGACGCCCATGGAATGGCCACATTTGTGGCCGACGAGGAGGTGGATGCGTCGTCATCGTGGCAGGCGGCGAAGCTTGGCGTGGCTCGTCAGGCGGCGATGCTTGGCGTGGCGCGTCAGGCGGCGAAGCTTGGCGCGGTGCGTCAGGCGGCGAAGCTTGGCGCGGTGCGTCAGGCGGCGAAGCTTGGCGTGGCGGGTCTTGGCGTGGGTCTTGGTCTTGGTCTTGGCATGGCGGGTCTTGGCGTGGGTCTTGGTCTTGGTCTTGGCATGGCGGGTCTTGGTCTTGGCATGGAGGGTCTTGGTCTTGGCATGGCGGGTCTTGGTCTTGGTCTTGGCATGAATCTTGGTCTTGGCATGAATCTTGGTCTTGGCATAAAACTTGATCTTGGCGTGGCGGTGCTTGGTCTTGGCTTGGCGGTGCTTGGTCTTGGCTTGGCGGTGCTTTATTTTTTTTTTTGCAAATAGTAATTAACTTAGAATTATATGGCTGCAACACGTGCCAAAGTAGTTGGGAAAGGGCATGTTCACCACTGTGTTACGTGGCCTTTCCTTTTAACAACACTCAGTAAACGTTTGGGAACTGAGGAGACACATTTTTTAAGCTTCTCAGGTGGAATTCTTTCCCATTCTTGCTTGATGTACAGCTTAAGTTGTTCAACAGTCGGGGGGTCTCCGTTGTGGTATTTTAGACTTCATAATGCACCACACATTTTCAATGGGGGACAGGTCTGGACTACAGGCAGGCCAGTCTAGTACCCGCACTCTTTTACTATGAAGCCATGTTGATGTAACACGTGGCTTGGCATTGTCTTGCTGAAATAAGCAGGGGCGTCCATGGTAACGTTGCTTGGATGGCAACATATGTTGCTCCAAAACCTGTATGTACCTTTCAGCATTAATGGCACCTTCACACATGTGTAAGTTACCCATGTTTTGGGCACTAATACACCCCCACACAGATGCTGGCTTTTCAACTTTGCGCCTATAACAATCCCGATGATTCTTTTCCTCTTTGGTCCGGAGGACACGACCTCCACAGTTTCCAAAAACAATTTGAAATGTGGACTCGTCAGACCACAGAACACTTTTCCACTTTGTATCAGTTCATCTTAGATGAGCTCAGGCCCAGCAAAGCCGACGGCGTTTCTGGGTGTTGTTGATAAACAGTTTTCGCCTTGCATAGGAGAGTTTTAACTTGCACTTACAGATGTAGCGACCAACTGTAGTTACTGACAGTGGGTTTCTGAAGCGTTCCTGAGCCTATGTGGTGATATCCTTTACACTAATGTCGCTTATTAATGCAGTGCAGCCTGAGGGATCGAAGGTCACGGGCTTAGCTGCTTACGTGCAGTGATTTCTCCAGATTCTCTGAACCTTTTGATGATATTACGGACCGTAGATGGTGAAATCCCTAAATTCCTTGCAATAGCTGGTTGAGAAAGGTTTTTCTTAAACTGTTCAACAATTTGCTCACGCATTTGTTGACAAAGTGGTGACAAAGACATGACAGCCTCGTTCATCGTTGTGAACAATAGTTTATTTTTCAATAAACAGTGTTTGTTAGCCATCAGTTTCTCGCAGTTGTTGCGCTCTCTCTCGCTCGTGCTCCAACTTCGCTCTCCACCATCAACAACCACTCTCTCTCCCCTTCCCGACTGCTGCCTTTAACAGAGCGACAGGTGATCAGACAAACACTCCTAGGTGGGTCATCTACACACTCCCAGGTGGGTTATCTACGCACCTGTCGCTGATCTCGAAGCCGGTCCTGGCACTCCCCGCTTTGCTGCAGGTCCGCAGGCCACGCCCCCCCCCCCCTATTATTAACATTACCATTAAAAGTTTGCCTGGGGTTTTGCAGCCAATTCATTCGTTTCACCTCATTTCGCTTGCTTCACTTCCAAGGATTCTCTCTGTGCATTTAAAGTCGCAGTGCTGTTATCAGATTGTGACAGCTTTGGACAATATTGGAAACAGATACATTTGTCCCACCTAAAAACTATATTAGATTTTTGCTTTCATTTTGAAAGCACAACACAGCGTCGTGTCACTGGTCGCTGACTCGGAGAGTGCTATGGACAGGAGGGAACATACAGCAGGCGATCTGTAAAACCGTGCGCAGAGAACATTGCCACAACTTGTTTATAACGTCTTGCCGTTTGCTTTCTGGGATGGTCACTCATCCATTATTTAATTGCTAACTTTGTCAGCGTTCCCAATAACGGCGACGCTTGCTAAAATGTTTTGAGTTTTGTCAGTGAGGCACAAAGATTGTGTATTAGCTGTGAGAGGTGTCACTTTTATTTATTTTTGTTGGTCAAACCACATGGTGTTGTTGAAAAAGAACACAGCTTGTTTATTGGACTTTATTGGCCAAACTGTTTGGTGTTTCCAATTTACCGTATTTAAAATCATTTTTTTCCCTTAAAACTCGACAGTGAAGTGAAGTGAATTTTATTTTATATAGCACTTTTCTCTAGTGACTCAAAGTACTTAACATTGTGAAACCCAATACCTAAGTTACATTTTTAAACCATTGTGGGTGGCATTGAGAGCAGGTGGGTAAAGTGTCTTGCCCAAGGACACAACGACAGTGACTAGGATGGCAGAAGCGGAGATCGAACCCTGGAACCCTCAAGTTGCTGGCACGGCCCCTCTGCCAACCGAGCTGTACCGCTCCGAGTGCGCCTTATAACCCGGTGCGCCTAATGTACGGAATAATTCTAGTTTTGCTTACCGACCTCGAAGCCATTTTATTTGGTTCATGGTGTAATGATAAAGTGTGACCAGTAGATGGCAGTGAAACACAAGATATACGTGTAGACCGCACTATGATGGTAATATGACTCAAGTAAACTACACCGACATTTTATATGTTCCATTGAAAATATAGAACATTACACACGGCGCTCAATAATCAAAATGTTTTAGTACAATTTTGGTAAGCAATGAAGCCGCAACGCTTGACACATACATACGAGTATTATTGTAGTGTGTGTATAAGTTAAGACATATTATCTGGCGTTTTGTTTGGCAATATTATCGAAAACCAACTTTTCTTACCTTCTGGTACCTGCTGATTGGTATTTGGGATCTGCGCGTCCGCCTTTGTAGTCTCTGCCGACATCGTAATCGATAAGCTTCTTCTTTTTCTCTTTCTTCTTGTTATGGGACATTCACCCTCCACTATTGCCATTTTTAATATAAAGTAGTGTAAAGTTCTTACTTATATCTGTCAGTAAACTCGCCATGAAAGCTCTAAAACATACCGGTGTAGTGAGTTTATATTATTCACCCAAGGTACTTTAGTTATTATAGAGTTCCGGTTGGACATTTTTTCACGGGACACATTTCCGGCCTTGTTGTTGTTTCCGCATGAGGAAACAACAATGTTATTAATTTAAGTAAAGTCTGAATGTCATTAAAACAGTTAGCTCCATCTTTTGACACTTCTTCCACACCCGTCCTTGCACGCTACACCGCTACAACAAAGATGACGGGGAGAAGACCGCCCACAAAACGACGCATCCGGAAGCAACTGTCAGAAAGCGGCTTGAAGATGATCTGTGAAACATAATCTCTGCAACATTTTGACCAAAGAACCACCATTACATGTTATGTAGACCACAAGGAAGTGTTTTACATTTAGAAAAAAATTTAAGCAATATGACTCCTTTAATGCGCCCTATAATCCGGTGCGCCTTATATATGAAAACAGATCAAAAATAGACCATTCATCGGCAGTGCGCCTTATAATATGGTGCGCTCTATGGTCCGGAAAATACGATATATATTACAAAGTAAACACCATCTTTTTTTTAATTATGTAGGGGTTTCTAATGTTACAAAGTTGTTACTTTAAAAATAAGTTCACGTGACTTTGCCGTTTTGGATTGTTTTGCAGTATATAGTTCAATCCTATACATACATATTTCTGCTCAAACTCTTCATGGATATGTCCGATTACCAATAAAGTAAATGTACCCCAATCTGAAATTTATTTTTACGACATTTGCACAACATGCTGCTCTGCTTGTCTCCTTGGAGTAACATAACAGCTGACCATTGTGCTAAATAGAGTCTGGAGTCGGGTTGTGCGGTATACCGGTATTAGTATAGTACCGCGGTACTAATGAATCCTATTCGGTACTATACTGCCTCTAAAAAGTACCGGTCCAACACACAAAAATCATAAAAAAATGGGAAAATATAATAAAAAAAAGGCTGACACGTTGATACTAATAATCAACAAACATACAGATATTTGTCTTTAAATATATATATATATATATATATATATTAGGGCTGCAACAACTAATCGATTAATTCGATTAAAATTGATTATAAAAATAGTTGGCGATTAATTTGGTCATCGATTCGTTGGATCTATGCTATGTGCATGCGCAGAGGCTACTTTTTATATATATATATATATATATATATATATATATATATATATATATATATATAATTTTATTTTTATTTTTTTTATAAACCTTTATTTATAAACTGCAATATTTACAAACAGCTGAGAAACAATATAAGTATGGTGCCAGTATGCTGTTTTTTTCCAATAAAATACTGGAAAGGATAGAAATGGAGTTTGTCTCTTTTATCCGATTATTAATCGATTAATCGAAGTAATAATCAACAGATTAATCGATTATCAAATTAGTTGTTGGTTGCAGCCCTATTATATATATATATATATAGATATATATATGTATGTATAAAATGTTGTTTAGCCTTTTTGTTAGACTCATTAATCGATTATCAAATTAGTTGTTAGTTGCAGCCCTATTATATATATATATATATATATATATATATATATATATATATATATATATATATATATATATATATATATATGTATAAAATGTTGTTTAGCCTTTTTGTTAGACTTTTTCATTACACATTACATGATGACGTTGCGTTCAACCCTCCTGCCCCCAACAGTGTATTAACTAATGTAATGAATAATCGTGATTAGACATCGTGATTTTAATATTGACAAAAATAATCGTGATTATTATTTTGGCCATAGTCGTGCAGCACTATTGGGATGGTCTAATTGCTATTCAATTTAAAGGAGGGCACATTTGGACAGGCCTTCATGTGGCGCGATGACGTCAACCGCCATTAAATGTGCACATTAAAGGGGAACTGCACTATTTGGGGAATTTTGCTTATCATTCACAATTGTAATGAAAGACATGATGGATGGATTTTTTAAAATGCATTCTAAATTTTAATTAAACGTAAATAAAAGCCAATGGGAGGTCCTCTATTCCGCCCATACAATCTAATAAATAACTACCGTATTTTTCGGACTATAAGTCGCAGTTTTTTTCATAGTTTGGCCGGGGGTGCGACTTATACTCAGGAGCGACTTATGTGTGAATTTATTAACACATTACCGTAAAATATCAAATAATATTATTTAGCTCATTCACGTAAGAGACTAGACGTATAAGATTTCATGGGATTTAGCGATAAGGAGTGACAGATTGTTTGGTAAACGTATAGCATGTTCTATATGTTATAGTTATTTGAATGACTCTTAATGATATGTTACATTAACATACCAGGCACATTCTCAGTTGGTTATTTATGCCTCATATAACGTACACTTATTCAGCCTGTTGTTCACTATTCTTTATTTATTTTGAATTGCCTTTCAAATGTCTATTTTTGGTGTTGGGTTTTATCAAATAAATGTCCCCCAAAAATGCGACTTATACTCCAGTACGACTTTTATATGTTTTTTCCTTCTTTATTATGCATTTTCGGCAGGTGCGACTTATACTCCAAAAAATACGGTATTCAGCAAGTGCCAACATTACTCCATTTACATTTCGTGACTTGAATATTAACCAAGTATTAGTGATATTGTTATTATAAGTGCTAACGCAGACAACCTATTTACAGCGGCGCCGTGATCATTGAGTAGTCTGCTGTTTCCTCGCTTCCCTGCTCCTTGGAAGTTTATTGTAGATCATAAATCATGCCTCTCACCTGGAAAGTCGACGGTTGAGGATATAACCCAACAAGTTGGGGCACTTTGACAGCCATTTAGGAGCTGGAACTGGCGAGAGTGACATATAAAGACTTGGTGTTGCTGTTGCGCGGGTTTTACAGTGCCCGGAACTGCCATACCACTAGAAGTTATATTTAAGTCTGCATGTTGCAAGACAAAGTTGTTTCCAATGCACCAAGTCAAGTCACCATTACCTTGCTGAGCTTGTTACCAAGTCAAAACTGAGGAGATCCGTCCTTCTTTCCATCAAAAATGGTCTCATTCTTCTATCGTGATAAAAGTTATTTCATGATCAATATTGTTATCGTTTTATCGTTCAGCCCAAGTCACAGGGATGTCTTTCACAAGATAGATTATTTATTTTAAATTCTACTTTATAGAAGGTGTATTTAATTAACATTGCATGACAAGGTACCCTTCATTTTTGCGGAGGCCCAGAGCCAAATTTGAGCAGGTCTGCAGGATGGGTCTACATCAGTGCTCCCCAACCACTGGTCCAGGGTCATTTGCACATTTGCTTCACATTCATGTTTGTTTTTGCACAGAAACATTAAATCATTTATAAACGACCACACTTTCCAACTTAACTTTCTCCTGTCCCACGGCATACGGCAGCCCGTGAACAGGTGTAATCCAGCCCATGGCCCGCAAGATGAGTTTGCTAAGTATAATAATTAGGGATGACCGCTTTTTGCCGATATCCGATATTCCGATATTGTCCAACTCTTTAATTACCGATACCGATATCAACCGATATATGCAGTTGTGGAATTAATGTCAGGACTTGGACTATGGCGTGGTTTGTTCTCCCGTGGTGCAAATGAACATTTGGACCAGCCATGGCGTGAAGGTGAAGACATTATTTATTTTACACTAACAAAGGAACAAAAAGCGCGCTCAAGGCGGAAGTACAAACTTGACTAACGAAACAAAAAGACTTGCACGTGGGCAAAAAACTATGTACATGAACAAAAGTCGCTAACTGTGGCATGAATCGAAAAAAACTTACTTGACATGGCATGAAGTGCGCAGAGGTAAACAGAGTGAGAAGCAGAAAGTCAGGGGTATGATGTCGCCAGGGAGACTTCCTGGCAACAATGGGTTTAAATAATAGTGACATGATTAAAGACAGGTGCGTGAGTCGTGAGGGCAGGTGAAAACTAATGGGTTGCTATGGTGACAAACAAGAGTGCACAATGAGTCCAAACGTGGAACAGGTGAAACTAATGGGTAACCATGGAAACAAGACAAGGGAGTGAAAAGCCAGAAACTAAAGAGTTCAATAACTAAACAAAACAAAACATGATTACACAGATATGACAATTAACACATTATTATGCCTAATTTGGACAACCAGGTATGGTGAAGATAAGGTACTTTTTTTTGTAAATATATAAAATAAGGTATATAAATTAAAAACATTTTGTTGAATAAAAAAGAAAGTAAAACAATATAAAAACAGTTACATAGAAACTAGTAATTAATGAATGAGTGTGAATGAGTGTAAAAGGGGGAGGGAGTTTTTTTGGCTTGGTGCACTAATTGTAAGTGTATCTTGTGTTTTTTATGTTGATTTAATTAAAAAAAAAAAAGAAAAAAAAAAAGATACTGATTCTAAAAAAAACAATACCGATAATTTCCGATATCACATTTTAATGCATTTATCGGCCGATAATATCGGCAGGCCGATAATATCGGACATCCCTAATAATAATGAGCTGTAATGTTTTAATGAAATAAACTGCTGTTCTAAATGTGTCCACTGGGTGTCGCAATAGCAATTCTGTTAGGCAAATGGAACTCATGTCACACATGACACTGTTTAAGTAGGACGTGTCAGCTGACTTCAAGAGCTCTCCAGATTGGCTGCCACTACTCCGCGGAAAAAAATAAATCAAAAGGCTATGACTTTAAGTTTAATGGCTTTGTAAAAACACTGAGAAAAAGTTGAGTTCTTCATTGTGTTTTTGAAACTGCACCAATTTTTTTCCTCAGAATTTTCAACTGACTTGAAATGTTTTGCCAAAAGGAATTTTTTTGATGTGGACAATTGCAGAAAGTGTTTGTTCTATTTTTGGCCAAAATAAAACAAATAAAACAATCTAAAGTTGTTTTTATTTTAAAGTTTTCGTGCGATGATTTTACCAGTCTGGTATGTGGCCCCTATAATAATAATTGCACAAAATATGAACACAAGCTTTTATAATAGAAATATAAATCCATAGAAATAGAAAATCCATGGTAAGCTGTAGAAATCAATTGGAACTAATGGCAAATATATCTAGTTTTATTTTATATGTATGCGCTCGTCCTTGACGATGACGTATCACCTATAACACATCAGGTACGTTATCCAAAAAATAAACACACAAGCTAGCTAAAATGAGTAAAAAAAAAACAACGTCTTTGGAGAGCTTTTTAGCAAAGGGAAAGGGGCCATGGCTCCTTCTAAATCCGGGTTATGGTGAGTTGTATTTTCTTCGATTTATTTTTGCTGTATTTATCTGCCACACGTGGAAGGTCGGTCTGTGAAAATAATGTCTACATTAAACCAGTCCCTGATGAAAAAAATATTGAGAACCCCTGCTCAACATTATTCCTGAAAACATAAGTTGTCGGTTGTCCTTGACACGCTTCAACAGGATTCGCGGTGTTTTCTGGTGTGTGATCCTCAGATGTTCTTGTTCGTCTTCTTCAGCAAAGAATGAGAGAACATTGTAAACAAACCTCTCGTGACTTCAATATAGACACGACCCCGTATAAAGGAAGTTGATTTATTATTATAATGACTTTCTGGAAATTAAACCTGAGTAGTATTAACATGCACAAAAGTTGTTTTTGTATATGACAATAAGACCTTGACATCTCCGTGACAGTCTGTGATGTTTGTGGATGTGGATGTTGGCTGAGATAGAATGATTTGTGAATATTGTGTAAAAGGGAACTACCCATCCATCCATCCATCCATCTTCTTCCGCTTATCCGAGGTCGGGTCGCGGGGGCAGCAGCCTAAGCAGAGAAGCCCAGACTTCCCTCTCCCCAGCCACTTCGTCCAGCTCCTCCCGGGGGATCCCGAGGCGTTCCCAGGCCAGCCGGGAGACATAGTCTTCCCAACGTGTCCTGGGTCTTCCCCGTGGCCTCCTACCGGTCGGACGTGCCCTAAACACCTCCCGAGGGAGTCGATCGGGTGGCATCCTGACCAGATGCCCGAACCACCTCATCTGGCTCCTCTCGATGTGGAGGAGCAACGGCTTTACTTTGAGCTCCCCCCGGATGACAGAGCTTCTCACCCTATCTCTAAGGGAGAGCCCTGCCACCCGGCGTAGGAAACTCATTTCGGCCGCTTGTACCCGTGATCTTGTCCTTTCGGTCATAACCCAAAGCTCATGACCATAGGTGAGGATGGGAACGTAGATCGACCGGTAAATCGAGAGCTTTGCCCTCCGGCTCAACTCCTTCTTCACCACAACGGATCGATACAGCGTCCGCATTACTGAAGATGCCGCACCGATCCGCCTGTCGATCTCACGATCCACTCTTCCCTCACTCGTGAACAAGACTCCGAGGTACTTGAACTCCTCCACTTGGGGCAGGGTCTCCTCCCCAACCCGAAGATGGTATTCCACCCTTTTCCGGGCGAGAACCATGGACAGGGACCTACCTGAATCCTTATTCCCATGGCTGATCTTCTAATAGTAACTACACAACTGGGGGCCTTATGCACTCTCACATCGCATGCACAAGTGGGATGGGGTCGAGGGACCGGCGGGGGCTCCGTAGGCTGCGGTTTGGTGGCCTGCCAATCCTGTTCCGGGACCTTGCTGATGGTGTGTGTGTGTGAGTTGGTCGGTAGTAGTGGGTTTCAGTAGGCCTTTAAGTTTAATAGAGGTGTTGTTGCTTGTTACTGTATGACTGTAGACTACTCCAGCAGACTTCCATTCAATTCAAATAGCTGTTCCTGTACTTGTTAAATGATTTTGGGGCCAATATCTTTAGCTAGCGAGGTTTATGTACCACCGCAGTCTCAAAATGAACCGACAATATTTCTCCGTTAGCCGTGATGCTAATTTTCTCTATGTTAAATCCCATTCATTTATGCTAACAACAATAGCTATCCAAATGTACCTTTTTTGTGATCAGGGCAACCATTCTCCCGAATTTCTCCCGATTTCCACACGGACAACAATATTGGGGGCGTGCCTTAAAGGCACTGCCTTTAGTGTCCTCTACAACCTGTCGTCACGTCCGCTTTTCCTCCATACAAACAGCGTGTCGGCCCAGTCACATAATATATGCGGCTTATACATACACATAAGTGAATGCAAGGCATACTTGATCAACAGCCATACAGGTCACACTGAGGGTGGGCGTATAAACAACTTTAACACTGTTACAAATATGCGCCACACTGTGAACCCACATCAAACAAGAATGACAAACACATTTCGGGAGAACATCCGCAACGTAACACAACATAAACACAACAGAACAAATACCCAGAATCCCTTGCAGCACTAACTCTTCCGGGACGCTACGATATACACCCCCGCCACCACACAAGCCCGCCCCCCCCCATCTCCCGAATTCAGAGGTCTCAAAGGTTGGCAAGTATGCTCTAGTACAGTGTTTTTCAACCTTTTTTGAGTCAAGGCACATTTTTTGCGTTGAAAAAATGCGGAGGCACACCACCAGCAGAAATCATTAAAAAATGAAACTCAGTTGACAGTAAAAAGTCGTTGTGGCAATTATTGGATATGACTTTAAACCATAAACAAGCATGCATCAATATAGCTCTTATCTCAAAGTAGGTGTACTGTCACCACCTGTCACATCACGTCGTGACTTATTTTGAGTTGTTTGCTGTTTTCCTGTGTGAAGTGTTTTAGTTCTTGTCTTGCGCTCCTATTTTGGTGGCTTTTTCTCTTATTTTGGTATTTTCCTGTAGCAGTTTCATGTCTTCCTTTGAGCGATATTTCCCGCATTTACTTTGTTTTAGCAATCAAGAATATTTCAGTTGTTTTTATCCTTCTTTGTGGGGACATTGTTGATTGTCATGTCATGTACGGATGTACATTGTGGACGCCGTCTTTGCTCCACAGTAAGTTTTTGCTGTCGTCCAGCATTCTGTTTTTGTTTACTTTGTAGCCAGTTCAGTTTTAGTTTTGTTCTGCATAGCCTTCCCTAAGGCTATGCTTCAATGCCTTTTCTTAGGGGCACTCATCTTTTGTTTATTTTCGGTTCAAGCATTAGATACCTTTTACACCTGCACACTGCCTCCCACTGTTTCTGACATCTACAAAGCAATTAGCTACCGGCTGCCACCTACTGATATGGAAGAGTATTACACGGTTACTCTGCCGAGCTCTAGACAGCACCGACACTCAACAACAACACATCATTTGCAAACTATAATTACTGGTTTGCAAAAAAATATTTTGACCACAAATAGGTGAAAATAGATTATCTCCCACGGCACACCAGACAATATCTTTTAACACTAGTGTGCCGCGGCACGGTAGTTGAAAAACACTGCTCTAGTATACTCTGGACTGAAGCTGTGTGCCTTCATTGTTTTTGTAGCTGTTGTTTTGAGGCATGTTTATAAAAAATAATGCACTTTGTGAAAGTCAAAGTATAGTATTTCCCATAGTTGTTGTGGGTATCAGGATTATCTCAGGGAGAGCATGTCCCAAATTCCAAGCTGCTGTTTTGAGGCATGTTAAAAAAAATAATGCACTTTGTGACTTCAATAATAAATATGGCATAATGGAGTTAAAGTTGTTCTCTTATTTTGGAAAACCTTGTTTTTGATTGATTGATTAAAACTTGTATTAGTAGATTGCACAGTACAGTACATATTCCGTAAAATTGACCACTAAATGGTAACACCCGAATACGTTTTTCAACTTGTTTAAGTTGGGGTCCACGTTAATCAATTCATGGTAAAGTTACATTGTTTAACGCATCCAGCGGGGCATCACAACACAATTAGGCATAATAATGTGTTAATTCCACGACTGTATATATCGGTATCGGTTGATATCGGAATCGGTAACTAAGAGTTGGACAATATCGGATATCGGCAACAAAGCCATTATCGAACATCTCTAGTTAAAAATACTGACAAAAATGACACATTTTTTCAAAAATATTAATTTTTTACTGAAACAGTGCTGCTTATTAGGCTGTTACAAAAACCAAAATAACATCACATTGTTCTCCAATTTAAAGCAAAGACAGTGCTGACAAAAATTAAGAATATTTTTTTTATGAAAACAAAGGACAGTATAAATAGCAGCTATAAAAACAACCAACAAACACCAAAATCATCTAACTTCCTAAAAAAAAACCAAGCATTTTCAATATGTTTAAAAAGCTGCTAACAGGTAAATTATTTATTATCGATTAACCTCAAGCATTTTCAACATTCTAATGGACATTTTTGAACATTTTAGCTATCTCATACATTGTATATTTATTCTGTTTTGATATCAGCGCCATGATGCCTATAATATTTGTGTGATTGGCGTTTGTTATTGTGCCTTCTTTGCCTTCTTATTGTGCCTTCTTTGCACACTTTCTCTGGACTAATGTCGACCGATTATCGACGCCCATATTTTGGGTATTTTGATGTATATTATCATCTGCCTTTTTTTTTTTAAAATCGATAAAGGCTTTTAAAAAATAAAAAAAAATATTGATAACGAATAGTAATATTTACCTCTATTATCACCATTGCTATTATTTTACATGTACCTGGAAAATTCCCGTGGAAATTTTGACGGGCCTGTTATTTATGCCCTGAACCTCTGGCCCGGGGTCGGTCGAAGCCGCCATACTTCTAAGATAGCGCCCAGTATCCAAATCCATATTTTTTTAAGTTTAAACATACAAAATTAGCTAAAAAGCTAGCATAAAACATTAGCATGCCAATGTTAGCATCATGACATAGGACAAGTTTGCGTAGTTCTACGATAGCGCAAAGTGTTAAAATACACTATTGTTTGGTGAAAATAAACAAAAGTAGCTAAACGGCTAGCATAAAATGTTAGCATGCTAACATTAGCATGCTAATAAAACATACGTGAGCATATTTCCAAGATGGCGCCAAGTTAAAAAAAAACTGGATTTTTAGGTTTAAACAAACAACACTAGCTAAAAAGCTAGCGAAAAATGTTAGCATGCTAAAGTTAGTATGATGACGCGGGACAAGTTAGCATACTTCTAAGATGGCGCCAGGTATTAAAATGTTTTATTTTTATATGTAACCATAAAAAAAAAAATCCTAAAAATCTATCATAAAACATTAGCATGCTAAAATAAGAGATGTTAACATACTCCCAATACCATGATTTTTAGTTTAAAACATATACAATTAGCTAAAAATCTTGCATAAAACATTAGCATGCAAACTTCATCATGCAAACATTATCATGTGAGATGAAAAAAATAAATGCATTATTTGTAGGTGTAAACATACAAAATTAGCAATAAAGCTAGCAAATAATGTTAGCATGTTAACGTCATCATGCTAATATAAGAGATGTTAGCATACCTCCAAGATGGCACCAAGTATCAACATCCATGATTTTTAGGGTTTAAACAAACACAATTAGATAAAACGCTAGTATAAAACATTAGCATGCTGCTAATATTCGGTATTGGCCCTGAAAAAAACATATTAGTCGATCTCTAGTATAGACATACAGGGTTAGCTGCTAGCTGCCGGTCAGCTGGGGCACCCAGAATAAATTAAGTATCAATGTTCTTTATTTTCAATGGAACATTGAAATTTTGGTGTTGTTTACTGGTGTCATATTGCAGTCTACACGCATGTCTTATGTGTGACTGCCATCTACTGGTCACACTTAATGTTGAAAAAAAAAGTTAAAGTACCAATGATTGTCACACACACACACTAGGTGTGGTGAGATTATTCTCTGCATTTGACCCATCACCCTTGATCACCCCCTGGGAGGTGAGGGGAGCAGTGAGCAGCAGCGGTGGCCACGCCCGGGAATCATTTTTGCTGATTTAACCCCCAATTCCAACCCTTGATGCTGAGTGTCAAGCAGGGAGGTAATGGGTCCCACACTGAGGCCACTTATCATTAAACCATGTACCAAATACAATTGCTTCGAGGTCGGTAAACACAACCAGAATTATTTTGTACATTTTGTTGATTTTAAGTGCGCCTTGTACTCCGAAAAATATGCCATTTTTAGTTTCATCATTTGAGTGGTTTGTTTTCGTTTTTCTTTGTTTTTG
The DNA here is from genome assembly GCF_033978685.3 of Nerophis lumbriciformis. Taxonomy (NCBI): domain Eukaryota; kingdom Metazoa; phylum Chordata; class Actinopteri; order Syngnathiformes; family Syngnathidae; genus Nerophis; species Nerophis lumbriciformis. The sequence continues at coordinate 40,728,081 of NC_084563.2, forward strand.
GGGGGGAGTTTTATAACTTATATTTCCATCACTTAATATTTAGAACCTGAATAAATTGGCAACTTTACTGTGTGTGGATTTGTGTACAGACACTCAAAGCATTTTCTACCGCTTGTCCCTTTTGGGGTTGCGGGGGGCGCTGGAGCCCATCTCAGCTGTATTCGGGCGGAAGGCGGGGTACACGCTGGACAAGTCGCCACCTGTTCATTTATATTATTGTCATTGTAAAATGAAAATACGGGAATATCATGAAATAACCTTTTGGGACGGCGTGGCGCGGTTGGGAGAGTGGACGTGCCAGCAACTTGAAAGGTTCCTGGTTCAATCCCCACCTTCTACCAACTTCGTCACGTCCGTCGTGTCCTTGAGCAAGACACTTCTTACCCCTGCTCCTGATGGGTGGTGGTTAGGGCCTTGCATGGTAGCTCCCGCCATCAGTGTGTGAATGGGTGAATGTGGAAATAGTGTCAAAGCACTTTGAGTACCTTGAAGGTAGAAAAGTATGAGTATAACCCATTTACCATTTTGAAGGAACTGTGCAGAAACAATATAAATATGACAAAAGAACTTGCACAAAGTAATGGTAATGGCATTTAGTTAGTAACATGCATTATTGCTTGTGTGTATTTTACAGAGGTGTGGACTCGAGTCACATGACTTGGACTCGAGTCAGACTCGAGTCATGAATTTGATGACTTTAGACTCGACTTGACAAAATGTAAAAAGACTTGCAACTCGACTTAGACTTTAACATCAATGACTTGTGACTTCACTTGGACTTGAGCCTTTTGAATTGACATGACTTGACATGACTTGCTACTTTCCCCAAAACCCAAAGATGAAAAAGTTATTCGGGAGCGCTCCGTATTTTTCATTGTGTACTTGTCTATCAGCGTTGCGTGTGTCAGCTGGTGTGGTCTCAGTACAACAGCCAATCAAATTAGATCTACTTTGTTTTCATCACACAGCATTCATCCAATCAAATTGCAGGACAACCAACGAAGAAGACATGTCCAAACCACACGCCAGTGAACAAAAAATGATACCTAAAATAATTTCGTTTGGGTATAAAAATTACGAGGTGGTCAACACAAAACGGTTTGCAGTATGCAACACATGCAGTTCGAAAATGACTGATGGAGAGGCAACAACTTCCAACTTCGTCCGTCATTTGAAGTTGCACAAAGAACGGTAAGTTTTGAATGTAAGATAACGTTTATTGGCTAAGTAACGTGACTTTTATTTGCTGTGTAGTTAAATCAGTGAGGCTGTAAACTCACTGCTAACGTTATAACGTTATTGCAAACACGGGAATCTGTTGCAGTTCACTACCTTATTCATACTTTTTGTTCAGTGATTTTTTTTAAGCAGGGTTACGTTAGTCAATATATCACACGTAACGTTAGACGGCGGTCAGCAGCACCGCGTATTTTAGCCACCTAAAAAAAGACAAAAATAGTAAAATAAAGGTCAGTTAAAATGTATACTATATTATGAATAAGTGTACCGTTTTAGCTAGCTTTCTGACATACTGTTGGTTGTTTACCTCAGTGGTCCCCAACCACCGGGCCGCGGCCCGCTACTGGTCCGTGGATCGATTGGTATCGGGCCGCACAAGAAATATATATATATATATATTTTTTTGTTTGTTTAATTAAATCAACATAAAAAACACAAGATACACTTACAAGTAGTGCACCAACCCAAAAAAACTCTCCCCCCCCTTTTGTTCTGGGCATTGAACATGAAGACTCTTCCTTCACTGTTCCGAGTGGCCATGAGAGTCTTGGCAGTGCCTGCCTCCAGTGCTCCAGTGGAGCGAGTTTTCAGCCATGGTGGCATCATACTACGCCCCCATCGTGCACAAATGACTGACAGACTCTTGGCTAATTTGGTCTTTTGCCAATGCAATGCAGCATAGGGCCCTGACATATAAAAAGTACAACTTTTTTGTTATGTTCACGTATATGTCATGTTTTTTCAATGTTAACACTTTTGTACAAATAAGTACATTTCCACTTTATTTTTCAATGTGTTTGTTCTGTAAAGGAATGAGTTAATGTTTAAAATGACTGGTTAATAGTGCTATTATGAAGTGCAATGTCAGCACAATTTTCTTTCCTGCAATTTAAAATGCACTTGTTTTAATAAATAAATACAGCGTTTGAAAAGCATACACAATCTGTGTTAATATATTAGTCTGTGGTTAAAAGGACTTGAAAGGACTCGAAACTCAAAATGCAGGACTTAGGACTTGACTTGAGACTTTCCAGTCTTGACTTTGGACTTGACTCGGGGCTTGCCTGTCTTGACTCGGGACTTGACTCGGACTTGAGGGCAAAGACTTGAGACTTACTTGTGACTTGCAAAACAATGACTTGGTCCCACCTCTGGTATTTTACCTTAGAAAATTCATTAGCCACCACTCCCGAGGCCTTCATTTGTCAGCGCTAATGACCACAGTTCCTTCCCCCCTCACTCTGCTGTTTGTTTGTACCTGTAATGATGGACTGATTTGTGATTCTGAGGCTTTGTTGATGAGACGTTAGAGTTTGTGCTACCCAGTGTTTGGTACAACGGCCTAAGCGAAAGAAGACATCTGCTTGGGGGAGTTGGGCTTCTGCCACGGCGTTTTATTATTTATCTAACAAACTTTGTTGCTGTGATAAAAATAGGGGGGAAAAAAAACAGCAACAGAGTGCGGCTGAGATTTGTATGACTTGAATAGTAAACAGTTGTTCCCAACTGTAGGTAGGGGATACACTGGTATAGGTGATTTGGAGGTGGCTTCTGGTCATGATGAATTAATAGTCTTCAGTGGAATTTGTTTTTATCAAAAAGTTATATGATTAGGCTTTCCTTCGACTTACACCACACCACATCCCACCTCCCCGGATTGTAATTAATCAAATGTAAATAATCAATCAAATGTATATACTTGTTCTTATGCTTTCTGAACTCACTATGTTCACTGCTCGCTGTACATATCCTAGGAAGTCAGACCTACACTGTTTCAATGTCCATTTCTCAGATGATGTAATTGTTGATGACCGAAGTGCTGATATCAACCAAACCTAAACCCCCCCCCCCTCCCCAACCCCCTCCACATCCCACCCCCCGCTCAAATTGCCTCCCAGTCTGTAATATCTGTAATAATAATATCGCCGGCTTTTCACACATACAAGTGAATGAATTGCACACTTGGTCAACAGCCATACAGGTCACACCAGTGACGTGCGGTGAGGTTCATGGCTGGTGAGGCACTGACTTCATCACAGTCAGATTTACAAACATATGAACCCTAAATAGTATCTTATTCACCATTTGATTGGCAGCAGTTAACGGGTTATGTGTAAAAGCTCATACCAGCATTCTTCCCTGCTTGGCACTCAGCATCAAGGGTTGGAATTGGGGGTTAAATCACCAAAAATGATTCCCGGGCGCGGCGCCGCTGCTGCCCACTGCTCCCCTCACCTCCCAGGGGGTGAACAAGGGGATGGGTCAAATACAGACGACAAATTTCATTACACCTAGTGTGTGTGTGACAATCATTGGTACTTTAACTTAACTTTAACTTTACACATACAAACTGTAGCACACAAAAAAGCACATTTAATAAAAAAAAACTTTATTATGGTCTTACCTTGATTTACAAATTAAGTCCATGTGCCGCAACTAAAGCCCTCACTTAAACTTTCCACGTGCAAGATTTAATCTATTTAAAAAAGTGTAACCGAGGGTTTATAAATGTCGCCTATACTGTACGAAGCTACAAAATAACAAACACGGAGGCTCCAGTTTACACGAGGACCACTTTATTTACCTTCTTTCAAAAACTTCCGCTCCATCACATGTCATCACTTCCGCTCTTAGCGCCTTCAAAATAAGAGCTAGAGGCATATACTGTATAACAGCGCATAACAGGAACTTAACATCACAAAGAGGAAAGCCCATGAAAATAGGTTACAAAAGTTATTTAATAAGAAGCTAAAAAGTGCAAAAACAATAATGTTCGTGTTGGAGGAGTTGTGAATTAGATACACCTGCAGTCTGCAGGTGTACCTAATGTTGTGGCCCTGCAGTCACTCACAACTCCTCCAACATGAACATTATTGTTTTTGCACTTTTTGGCTTCTTATGAAATAGCTTTTTTAAATAGATTCAATCTTGCATGTGGAAAGTTTAAGTGTGGGCTTTAGTTGATAAAACAATTATACGGCGGGGGTGCAGGAGGCGGGGTTACTGGAGCCTTAGCCAGTGCGTCTTTTGCAGCCGTTTTATGATCGCTCAGCACAAGAAATGCGTTACACACATACAGTTGTTGACAAAATACACTGTACATTATATACCTCAGCTAACTAAACTATGGAAATGTATAATATAATTCATATAGCAATACAGTCTCACTGCACAGCAGGCCAGCAGTTAGCCGAGTCCGGAATCCATGTTGAGGCACTGAGTGACGTGCCTCAACTGGCTGCTGTTCACCGCACCGTCTCTTCTCAGTATTTGAACGGCAAATGTGAAAATTCAGCGATTTTGAATAAAAATAATCTAAAACTGGTGAAGTTAAATGGAAAATAACTTTATAGTATAATAATACATACAACAATTTAATTTTTTTTTTTCTTTTTACATTTTTTTTCTTTCCATGATGGCAGGTGAGGCACCTGCCTCTAGTGACTGCACGTCACTGGGTCACACTAAAGGTGGCCGTATAAACAACTTTAACACTGTCACAAATCTGCGCCACACTGCGAACCCACACCAAACAAGAATGGCAAACACATTTCGGGAGAACATCCGCACCGTAACACAACATAAACACAACAGAACAAATACCCAGAACCCCTTTGCAGCACTAACTCTTCCGGTACGCTACAATATACACCCCCCGCTATCCCCTACCCCTCCACCTCAACCCCGCAACCCCTCCCCCAACCCCGCCCACCTCAACCTCCTCATGCTCTCTCAGGGAGAGCATGTCCCAAATTCCAAGCTGCTGTTTTGAGGCATTTAAAAAAAAAAATAATGCACTTTGTGACTTCAGTAATAAATATGGCAGTGCCATGTTGGCATTTTTTTCCATATATTGAGTTGATTTATTTTGGAAAACCTTGTTACATTGTTTAATGTATCCAGCGGGGCATCACAACAAAATTAGGCATAATAATGTGTTAATTCCACGACTGTATATATCGGTATCGGTTGATATCGGAATCGGTAATTAAGAGTTGGACAATATCGGAATATCGGATATCAGCAAAAAAGCCATTATCGGACATCTCTGAATGAGTAGATAGACGAAACGTCTTTAAGCAGCAAGTTCATGGTGACTGGGGGCAAAGTGTCAAGGTACAACATTTAGAACAAGGTTGCCTGCTTGCAGAGTGCAGACATTTATTTTTATAATTTTGCAGGCCGGATCAGTTATCATGTATCTAGTGTATATGGATGATTTATCTATTTAGTATAATAGTAATACAAAAATCAGTGTTCAGCAAACTACTTAAAAAAAAAAAAGTAAATTAATTAAAGTTACTCGTTGTGGTCCCAAAAAAGTAATTGAATTACTAACGGAATCACTCTTTAATACATGCAATTCATTACTAAGAACACAATATAATGCATTGCTCAAAAAACAGACAAAAAAAACAAGAAAAAATGTAAATATCCTGCATATGCAGTTAAGGGATATTTCATGGGAGCAGAGTGTGTGTAAGGCGGGGCCTGTTGCCAAGTGACCTGTGACATCACTTGTAACAACACTTATAAATCAGAAAGGACGAAATTCATCATAGGTCCTATTTAACATGAAGGAAAAAGCCATGATTTCGAGAGTCATTTTGTTATGTTTACAGAGTGGAGATGACGGCAAAGACACCAGGGGAAAGTAATGTATAATAATTTATTATATATATAGTCAATATATATAATAATAATAAACAATACTAACTAATAAACTAAACTAAGGAAATGGAGAGTGTCAAAACCCAAGAGTGTGTGTGTGTGTGTCTGAGGCTACGTGTGTAGTTAGCTGAAGTGTGTGGTTGAGAGCGAAGGAACGAGGCTGTCCGCGGGGCAGGCAGGTGGTCCAGGGCAGGAGAGGAGTGACAAGGTCCGTGTCCGGGCAAGGGTCAAGGATCGAGGAAGGCAGTCCAAAGTCCACAGGGGAAAACAACGGGAGGGCACTGAGGGAGGACAAACAAGGAAGTCAGGCGCAAAGGGAAAACACAGAGGGAAAACAGAGAGCATCAAGCTAGAGTAGGCTTACGGTACACCATTGAGAAACTAAGTTCCCGCTAGGATCCTTGGGTCCACTGGTCCTTTATTCAGCTCCCTCTCATCAGGTCCAGGTACGCTGATTGTTGATCTGGTCCTTTATTCAGCTCCCTCTCATCAGGTCCAGGTACGCTGATTGTTGATCGCCTCCGCTGCGGCGACGCGTGGCCGCGGTCTGTGCAGCAAGTGCGGGGGCGTGTCTTGCGGAGCTCACAGCGGACCTTCTAGGTGTGTCCCGCCGAGGAGGGAGAAGCAGACTGCACGTGCGCTGTAACACACTTCATACTAACGTCCAGCTTTGTCCCACCGTCACACATTATAGCCGTCAAGTATGAGCTCAAAAAAAAGCAACACACTCCGGCCTTTTGCTTTAAAAACGATGTGCAGACAAGACTGCAAGTCAATTTTTATCGATCACAGTTTTACAATAATCTTAATTTAAAACGATAATACATACAATAGTACGTTTTACCAACATTGATCTTTGATTGATTGATTAACACACTTTTTGTGTCTTTTTACGGCAGGACGCGGATTATTATTCTTTTTTTTTACCGACCCTGCCTTCTCTGGGTCAAAACTCCAGTTTGCTATTTTTTTTTTTATCGATTATCACTTTCTGCCGGTGTTTATTTTTATTTTTATATTTGCCGAGTCAAATTTCCATCGTTTTTATTGGTCAACTTTAAAGTAATGCCTCATTTTACACTCAAACAACTTTACCGCAAGGGGCTGTCAAAATAAATACTTAATGGTAAACACTAAGGTGAGTGAGTTTTTCCTTGCCCTGATGTGGGATCTGGATGTTGTTGTGGCTTGTGCAGCCCTTTGAGACACTCGTGATTCAAGGCTATATAAATAAACTTTGATTGATTGATTGATTGATTGATTGATAAAGTCAACCTTTTTAACTTCATCCTGTGCCAAGTCTCCAGTAAATGAGTTGGTTTAGTCTTTGTGAGTCCATGGAAACTTCACTTTCTCAACATCGTTCGAGGATTGAGACAGGCTAGCTGTTAGCTTCAAGCTAACCAGCACCCGACCAGACTCCTCCACCCTAAAAACATACTTTGCAGGTCAACAAACGGGGAAAATATGTGCCTTTCGAAGTGTTAATGTGCGAGGAGTGTTCAAAGGGAGTCTCTTGGAGAAGTGGCTGACAAGTTAGCAAGTGTCGCTCGCATCGCTGACATCATCACCGTCATTGTTTACTGAAGCGGAGATGCTGACTGTGCGTTATGGTAAACGCGCAAGGTGAGAAGTGTTCAAAATTATTTTTAAATATCCAAACAAAAAATCGTTCTAAAAAGAACATTTCCAAGCTTCATCCATCATCCATCCATCTTCTTCCGCTTATCCGAGGTCGGGTCGCGGGGGCAGCAGCTTAAGCAGGGAAGCCCAGACTTCCCTCTCCCCAGCCACTTCGTCCAGCTCCTCCCGGGGGATCCCGAGGCGTTCCCAGGCCAGCCGGGAGAGATAGTCTTCCCAGCGTGTCCTGGGTCTTCCCCGTGGCCTCCTACCGGTCGGACGTGCCCGAAACACCTTCCTAAGGAGGCGTTCGGGTGGCATCCTGACCAGATGCCCGAACCACCTCATCTGGCTCCTCTCGATGTGGAGGAGCAGCGGCTTTACTTTGAGCTCCCCCCGAATGACAGAGCTTCTCACCCTATCTCTAAGGGAGAGCCCCGCCACTCGGCGGAGGAAACTCATTTCGGCCGCTTGTACCAGTGATCTTGTCCTTTCGGTCATGACCCAAAGCTCATGACCATAGGTGAGGATGGGAACGTAGATCGACCGGTAAATCGAGAGCTTTGCCTTCCGGCTCAGCTCCTTCTTCACCACAACGGATCGATACAGCGTCCGCATTACTGAAGACGCCGCACCGATCCGCCTGTCGATCTCACGATCCACTCTTCCCCCACTCGTGAACAAGACTCCGAGGTACTTGAACTCCTCCACTTGGGGCAAGATCTCCTCCCCAACCCGGAGATGGCACTCCACCCTTTTCCGGGCGAGAACCATGGACTCGGACTTGGAGGTGCTGATTCCCATCCCAGTTGCTTCACACTCGGCTGCGAACCGATCCAGTGAGAGCTGAAGATCTTGGCCGGAGGAAGCCATCAGGACCACATCATCTGTAAATAGCAGTGACTTAATCCTGCAGCCACCAAACCAGATCCCCTCAACGCCCTGACTGCGCCTAGAAATTATGTCCATAAAGCTTATGAACAGAATCGGTGACAAAGGGCAGCCTTGGCGGAGTCCAACCCTCACTGGAAACGTGTCCGACTTACTGCCTGCAATGCGGACCAACCTCTGACACTGATTATACAGGGAGCGAACTGCCACAATAAGACAGTCCGTTACCCCATACTCTCTGAGCACTCCCCACAGGACTTCCCGGGGTACACGGTCGAATGCCTTCTCCAAGTCCACAAAGCACATGTAGACTGGTTGGGCAAACTCCCATGCACCCTCAAGGACCCTGCCGAGAGTATAGAGCTGGTCCACAGTTCCACGACCAGGACGAAAACCACACTGTTCCTCCTGAATCCGAGGTTCGACTATCCGGCGTAGCCTTCTCTCCAGTACACCTGAATAGACCTTACCGGGAAGGCTGAGGAGTGTGATCCCACGATAGTTGGAACACACCCTCCGGTTCCCCTTCTTAAAGAGAGGAACCACCACCCCGGTCTGCCAATCCAGAGGTACCGCCCCCGATGTCCACGCGATGTTGCAGAGTCTTGTCAACCAAGACAGCCCCACAACATTCAGAGCCTTAAGGAACTCCGGGCGGATCTCATCCACCCCCGGGGCCTTGCCACCGAGGAGCTTTTTAACTACCTCGGCAACCTCAGCCCCAGAAATAGGAGAGCCCACCACAGATTCCCCAGGCCCTGCTTCCTTATAGGAAGACGTGCTGGTAGGATTGAGGAGGTCTTCGAAGTATTCCCTCCACCGATCCACAACATCCGCAGTCGAGGTCAGCAGAGCACCATCCCCACCATACACGGTGTTGACACTGCACTGCTTCCCCTTCCTGAGGCGGCGGATGGTGGTCCAGAATTGCTTCGAAGCCGTCCGGAAGTCTTTTTCCATGGCCTCCCCGAACTCCTCCCATGTCCGAGTTTTTGCCTCCGCGACCGCTGAAGCCGCACACCGCTTGGCCTGTCGGTACCTGTCTGCTGCCTCAGGAGTCCCATGAGCCAAAAGAACCCGATAGGACTCCTTCTTCAGCCTGACGGCATCCCTCACCGCCGGCGTCCACCAACGGGTTCTAGGATTACCGCCACGACAGGCACCAACTACCTTGCGGCCACAGCTCCAATCGGCCGCCTCGACAATAGAGGTACGGAACATTGTCCACTCGGACTCAATGTCCAGCACCTCCCTCGTGACATGTTCAAAGTTCTTCCGGAGGTGGGAATTGAAACTCTCTCTGACAGGAGACTCTGCCAGGCGTTCCCAGCAAACCCTCACAATGCGTTTGGGCCTGCCAGGTCTGTCCGGCATCCTCCCCACCATCGCAGCCAACTCACCACCAGGTGGTGATCGGTAGAAAGCTCCGCCCCTCTCTTCACCCGAGTGTCCAAAACATGAGGCCGCAAATCCGATGACACAACTACAAAGTCGATCATGGAACTGCGGCCTAGGGTGTCCTGGTGCCAAGTGCACATATGGACACCCTTATGTTTGAACATGGTGTTTGTTATCGACAATCTGTGACGAGCACAAAAGTCCAATAACAGAACACCACTCGGGTTCAGATCCGGGCGGCCATTCTTCCCAATCACACCTCTCCAGGTTTCACTATCGCTGCCAACATGAGCGTTGAAGTCCCCCAGTAGAACGAGGGAATCACCCGGGGGAGCACTCTCCAGTACTCCCTCGAGTGAATCCAAAAAGGGTGGGTACTCTGAGCTGCTGTTTGGCGCGTAAACGCAAACAACAGTCAGGACCCGTCCCCCCACCCGAAGGCGGAGGGAAGCTACCCTCTCGTCCACTGGGTTGAACTCCAACGTGCAGGCTTTGAGCCGAGGGGCAACAAGAATTGCCACCCAGCCCGTCGCCTCTCACTGCCGGCAACGCCAGAGTGGAAGAGAGTCCAGCCCCTCTCAAGAGAAGTGGTTCCAGAGCCCTTGCTGTGCGTCGAAGTGAGTCCGACTATATCTAGCCGGAACTTCTCCACCTCACGCACTAGCTCAGGCTCCTTCCCCCCCAGCGAAGTGACGTTCCACGTCCCAAGAGCCAGCTTATGTAGCCGAGGATCGGACCGCCAAGTGCCCTGCCCTCGGCTGCCGCCCAGCTCACACTGCACCTGACCTCTATGGCCCCTGCTATGGGTGGTGAGCCCGTTGGAGGGGGGACCCACGTTGCCTCTTCGGGCTGTGCCCGGCCGGGCCCCATGGGGACAGGCCCGGCCACCAGGCGCTCGCCATCGTGCCCCACCTCCGGGCCTGGCTCCAGAGGGGGGCCCCGGTGACCCGCGTCCGGGCGAGGGAAATCTGGGTCCTTGGTTTGTGTTCTTCATCGAGGTCTTCGAGCTGCTCTTTGTCTGATCCCTCACCTAGGACCAGTTTGCCTTGGGAGACCCTACCAGGGAGCATAGAAACCCCCGGACAACATAGCTCCTAGGATCATTGGGACACGCAAACTCCTCTACCACGGTAAGGTGGCAGCTCAGAGAGGAGTAGAGGATTTCCAAGCTTATTAAAACAAATGGAAAGATATTAGATACCAGTGACGTGCAGTCACTAGAGGCAGGTGAGGCCTCACTGCGTTGTGCCTCACCATGGATTGTGCAATCACTCGGCTAACTGCTGGCCTGCTGTGCAGTGAGACCGTATTGCTATATGAATTATATTATACATTTCCATAGTTTAGTTAGCTGAGGTATATAATGTACAGTGTATTTTGTCAACAACTGTATGTGTGTAAAGTATTTCTTGTGCTGAGCGATCATAAAACGGCTGCAAAAGACGCACTGGCTGAGGCTCGCCTCCTGCACCCCCGCCGTAGAATGCACGGCAACCCCTGACAGGAGTGTTATATCAACTAAAGCCCACACTTAAACGTTCTGCGTGCAAGATTGAATCTATTTAAAAAAGTTATTTCATAAGAAGCCAAAAAGTGCAAAAACAATAATGTTCGTGTTGGAGGAGTGGTGAATGACTGCAGGAACCACAACATTAGGTACACCTGCAGACTGCAGGTGTACCTAATTCACAACTCCTCCAACACGAACATTATTGTTTTTGCACTTTTTGGCTTCTTATTAAATAACTTTTGTAACCTATTTTTATGGGCTTTCCTCTTTGTGATGTTAAGTTCCTGTTATGCGCTGTTATACAGTATATGCCTTGAGCTCTTATTTTGAAGGCGCTAAGAGCGGTAGTGATGACACGTTGGAGTGGAGCGGAAGTTTTTGAAAGAATGTAAATAAAGTGGTTCTCGTGTAAACGGGAGCCTCCGTGTTTGTTATTTTGTAGTTTCATACAGTATAGGCGACATTTATAAACCCTCGGTTACACTTTTTTAAATAGATTCAATCTTGCACGTGGAAAGTTTAAGTGAGGGCTTTAGTTGATATAACACTCTCGTCAGGGGTTGCATTAATCCAGCACAACAGCGGCTCATGGACTTATTTTATAAGTAAAGGTAAGACCACAATAACGTTTTTTTAAATTAAATGTGCTTTTTTGTGTACTACAGTTTGTATGTGTAAAGTTAAAGTTAAGTTAAAGTACCAATGATTGTCACACACACACTAGGTGTAATGAAATGTGTCCTCTGCCTTTGACCCATCCCCTTGTTCACCCCCTGGGAGGTGAGGGGAGCAGTGGGCAGCAGCGGTGCCGCGCCCGTGATTAATTTTTGGTGATTTAATAACCCCCAATTCCAACCCTTGATGCTGAGTGCCAAGCAGGGAAGAATGCTGGTATGAGCTTTTAAACATAACCCATTAACTGCTGCCAATCAAATGGTGAATAAGATACTCTTTAGGGTTCATATGTTTGTAAATCTGACTGTGATGAAGTCAGTGCCTCACCAGCCATGAACCTCACCGCACGTCACTGTTAGATACACACACCACATTGTTGAAAGAAATGGAAAATTACTTTAAAAATATTTTTTTCTAATCCAGTAATCCCTCCTGAAACTACAATTTTTTTTTCAGAAAATTATGAAAAAAAATTGAATTCGGAAGAAAGCCATTCATGTGAAGGCCTCACTAGAGAGGAAGAACTTGTGGAAGCTGTTAAGTCTTTTCATCCAGGGAAAACCCCAGGATTAGATGAAATACCTATTGAGGTTTATCAAGTATTTTATGAAGAGGTTAAGAAACCATTGCTTTCTAGTTTTAATTACTCATATAAAACAGTTTTTTTTGTCTAACACTCAAGGTCTTTTTTCTTTATTATTGAAACAAGAAACAAATGGTCAGTATAAAGACCCAGTTTATCTAAAAAATTGGAGACCAATAACACTTCAGTGTGACGATGCTAAGATCCTGGCAAAATGTTTGGCTACACGACTTAAGTCTGTTTTGTCAAATATTATACACCAAGATCTTGTGTTTTTTATGTTGTTTAAAATAATTAAAAAAAACAAATAAACAAAAACAAACAAAAAAAACGTGCATGCGTTACCAGGCTCTGCTTTTTATCGTTAGATTTATCAGATTTAATTTTTTATTATCTATAGCAGGGGTGTCAAAAGTGGGGCCCGGAGGCCATTTGCGACCCGCAGCTAATGTTTTAAAGGTCCACGGCACATTCTACAAATACTATTAAAATAAACAAAAACATTAGAAAAGTGGAATAAAAAAGCTTACAGGTGAAATGTAATTTAGAAAAAAGTTGCAATGTTGACTAATAAAACAAAGCTGTTTTTTTTTCTTTAAAACTGTCATTGTTCAAAACATAATATTGAATCAAAATAAATGTATTTATGAATCAAATATTCCACTTTGAAAAATATTTTTTGTGGAATGTTTTGCATATTTTGTGTGTTTGCCGTAAAAAAAACGCATAGTTTTTTTTTGACAAAAAGGGCAGAAAACAAACAAACAAAAAAACAACAACAAAAAACAACTTAGAATTGACAGATAGATCTGAACACTAGACTCTAGAGATTTAAGCGTTAAATAAATAATGTACAAACCCCGTTTCCATATGAGTTGGGAAATTGTGTTAGATGTAAATATAAACGGAATACAATGATTTGCAAATTCTTTCCAACCCATATTCAGTTGAATGCACTACAAAGACAAGATATTTGATGTTCAAACTCATAAACTTTTTGCAAATAATAATTAACTTAAAATTTCATGGCTGCAACACGTGCCAAAGTAGTTGGGAAAGGGCATGTTCACCACTGTGTTACATGGCCTTTCCTTTTAACAACACTCAGTAAACATTTGGGAACTGAGGAGACACATTTTTTAAGCTTCTCAGGTGAAATTCTTTCCCATTCTTGCTTGATGTACAGCTTAAGTTGTTCAACAGTCCGGGGGTCTCCGTTGTGGTATTTTAGGCTTCATAATGCGCCATACATTTTCAATGGGAGACAGGTCTGGACTACAGGCAGGCCAGTCTAGTACCCGCACTCTTTTACTATAAAGCCAGTTGATGTAACACGTGGCTTGGCATTGTCTTGCTGAAATAAGCAGGGGCGTGCATGGTAACGTTGCTTGGATGGCAACATATATTGCTCCAAAACCTGTATGTACCTTTCAGCATTAATGGCGCCTTCACAGATGTGTAAGTTACCCATGTTTTGGGCACTAATACACCCCCATACCATCACAGATGCTGGATTTTCAACTTTGCGCCTATAACAATCCGGATGGTTCTTTTCCTCTTTAGTGCGCAGGACACGACGTCCACAGTTTCCAAAAACAATTTGAAATGTGGACTCGTCAGACCATAGAACACTTTTCCACTTTGTATCAGTCCATCTTAGATGAGCTCAGGCCCAGCGAAGCTGACAGCGTTTCTGGGTGTTGTTGATAAACGGTTTTCGCCTTGCATAGGAGAGTTTTAACTTGCACTTACAGATGTAGCGACCAACTGTAGTTACTGACAGTGGGTTTCTGAAGTGTTCCTGAGCCCATGTGGTGATATCATTTACACACTGATGTCGCTTGTTGATGCAGTACAGCCTGAGGGATCGAAGGTCACGGGCTTAGCTGCTTACATGCAGTGATTTCTCCAGACTCTCTGAACCCTTTGATGATATTACGGACCGTAGATGGTGAAATCCCTAAATTCCTTGCAATAGCTGGTTGAGAAAGGTTTTTCTTAAACTGTTCAACAATTTGCTCGCACATTTGTTGACAAAGTGGTGACCCTCGCCCCATCCTTGTTTGTGAATGACTGAACATTTCATGGAATCTACTTTTATACCCAATCATGGCACCCACCTGTTCCCAATTTGCCTGTTCACCTGTGGGATGTTCCAAATAAGTGTTTGATGAGCATTCCTCAACTTTATCAGTATGTATTGCCACTTTTCCCAACTTCTTTGTCACGTGTTGCTCGCATCAAATTCTAAAGTTAATGGTTATTTGCAAAAAAAAAAAATGTTTATCAGTTTGAACATCAAATATGTTGTCTTTGTAGCATATTCAACTGAATATGGGTTGAAAATGATTTGCAAATCATTGTATTCCGTTTATATTTACATCTAACACAATTTCCCAACTCATATGGAAACGGGGTTTGTATGTATGCCCTAGCATACCATTATCATAAATTCAGGACCGAAGCAAAACACTTTTTACACTTTTATACTGAAATAAATACACCTTCAACTTATTAAATACAAATATAGAAAAAAATACCGGCAGTGGTAAAGTTTAGATCCATGAAGGAAAGAAGCAAGTGAATGAACTGAATACATTTAAATATGCCATCCATCCATCCATTTTCTTCTGCTTATCCGAGTTCGGGTCGCGGGGGCAGCAGCCTAAGCAGGGAAGCCCAGACTTCCCTCTCCCCAGCCATTTTGTCCAGCTCTTCCCGGGAGATCCCGAGGCATTCCCAGGCCATAGTCTTCCCAACGTGTCCTGGGTCTTCCCCGTGGTCTCCTACCGGTCGGATGTGCCCTAAACACCTCCCTAGGGAGGCGTTTGGGTCTCTAAGGGAGAGCTCCGCCACCCGGCGGAGGAAACTAATTTTGGCCGCTTGTACCCGTGATCTTGTCCTTTCGGTCATAACCCAAAGCTCATGACCATAGGTGAGGATGGGAACGTAGATCGACCGGTAAATTGAGAGCTTTGCCTTCCGGCTCAGCTCCTTCTTCACCACAACGGATCGATACAGCGTCCGCATTACTGAAGACGCCGCACCGATCCGCCTGCCGATCTCACGATCCACTCTTCCCTCACTCGTGAACAAGACTCCGAGGTACTTGAACTCCTCCACTTGGGGCAAGGTCTCCTCCCCAATCCGGAGATGGCACTCCACCCTTTCCCAGGCGAGAACCATGGACTCGGACTTGGAGGTGCTGATTCTCATCCCAGTCGCTTCACACTCGGCTGCGAACCGATTCAGCGAGAGCTGAAGATCCTAATTTATTTTCTTTTGAATTACTTTTTTAATGAATTAAGTAACGTTTATGACAACCTTTTTCCAAAACACAATATAGAATGTGAGATATAACAGGATAATGCATACATTTGTTTTTCAAAACGGTTACAAAAAAAAGTGGGACCCCAAAAATTTACTGTGGGACCCCATTTGTATGACTTGATGGGGGCCCCGGGACCCCATTTTGAAAATTCCTAGCGCCAACACTGTCATTCTGTCCCTATTCAAGACATACAATGAATTTGCCGCATCAGTTCTGCTAGATAAGCGTTAATATATTGCAATGTCAGCAGAATGACACACAAATCAGCCTTATTTTGACGTCTACAAAACATCACCGTACTTTATGGCAAGATGCAATGATGCCAACAGTCCTCAGCAACTCTTCTCTTTTGAGTTGGCTCTAAATAGCAGACAAACACCACTGCCACAAATAGTCCAAACCCTGAATCACAAGTCAGAACCCAGTGAGGTGTGGTGAGGTTGATGGCTGGTGAGGCACTGACTTCATCACAGTCAGATTTACAAACATATGAACCCTTAAGAGTATCTTATTCACCATTTGATTGGCAGCAGTTAACGGGTTATGTTTAAAAGCTCATACCAGCATTCTTCCATGCTTGGCACTCAGCATCAAGGGTTGGAATTGGGGGTTAAATCACCAAAAATGATTCCCGGGCGCGGTGCCGCTGCTGCCCACTGCTCCCCTCATCTCCCAGGGGGTGAGCAAGGGGATGGGTCAAATGAGGAGGACAAATTTCACCACACGTAGTGTGTGTGTGACAATCATTGGTACTTTGACTTAACTTTACACATATAAACTGTAGCACACAAAAAAGCACATTTAATAAAAAAAACGTTATTATGGTCTTACCTTTACTTATAAATGAAGTCCATGCGCCGCTCTTTTTGAACAAAAGCATCGATAACTTGTTTATAGAAGTCTTCCTTATCTTTCCTCAGTTTTAAAAGTCTCACTGTCTCGATGGAGATCTTCCTTTAATTATTGCCTTCTGCTTCGATTGAAATATTTTAGATATGTAATCCTCCATGTTAAAAGTTCAGGCAAGAGGAAAAAATAAACGATCGTTCCTAACTGTTGCTGCTTGTTGTCACTTCTTCTGTAGCCGAGTAGTCGCAAGAATGATCTTTGGGATCACTAGCGCCCTCTACCACCAGGAGGCGGGATTACTGCGAGCCTCACCCAGTGCGTCTTCGCACAAGAAATACGTTACACACATACAGTTGTTGACAAAATACACTGCACATTATATACCTCAGCTAACTAAACTATGGAAATGTATAATATAATTCATATAGCAATACGGTCTCACTGCACAGCAGGCCAGCAGTTAGCTGAGTCATTGTGCAATCCATGATGAGGCTCAACTGGCTGGTGACTCGCCGCAAGTCTCTTCTCAGTATTTGAACGGCAAATGTGAAAATTCAGCGATTTTGAATACGAATAATCTAAAACTGGTGAAGTTAAATGGAAAATAACTTTATAGTATAATCACTGGATACATATAACAATTTAATTATTATTTTTTTCTTTCCATGATGGCACGTGAGGCACCGCCTCACCTGCCTCCCCTGACTGCACGACACTGATACCCAATGCTACCATTACTCAAACATAATATAAAAATAATAGGAATTTAATTAAAAATAAGCACAAATGGAGGGAAATAATAGCAAATTGCCGTTAATTCCCGTTTCTGTTAATGTCAATATCGGCTTATGTTGACAGCCCAGTTCTAAGTTTCAATTATTAAGAAATAGGTTAGTTCAAATGCAAATCTGCTTTCATTCTTTACCACACAACTTTTGGATTCCAAGGACACCGGCAGCAGGTCAGCCAGCAGCCGTGCTCCCTGCCTGAAGCACTTTCTTACTTGACCGTATTAAAGAACAATGACCTGTGTGACGTGATTGATCTCCCACAACTGGCAGCCAGACAACATATTTCCATTTTTTTTCCCCTCCTCTCGCAGCAGACAGGGAGACTTCTGAAGGTCGGACCGGCAGGCATCCCTCAACAGGAAATGCTGACATTATCATAGATTTATCGCAAACTTTTTGAATTAAGTCTTTTTTTAGACAACATTTTTTTTTGTGCCCAAATTAACTACCGTATTTTCCGGACCATAGGGCGCACCGGATTATAAGGCGCACTGCTGATGAATGGTCTATTTTTGATCTTTTAACATATTATAGGGCACATTAAAGGAGTCATATTATTATTAGAGATGTCCGATAATATCGGACTGCCGATATTATCGGCCGATAAATGCTTTAAAATGTAATATCGGAAATGATCGGTATCGGTTTCAAAAAGTAAAATTCAGGACTTTTTCAAACGCCACTGTACGGAGTGTTACACGGACGTAGGTGAGAAGTACAGAGCGCCAATAAACCTTAAAGGCACTGCCTTTGCGTGCCGGCCCAATCACATAATACCTACGGCTTTTCACACACTCAAGTGAATGCCATGCAAAATTGGTCAAAAGCCATACAGGTCACACTGAGGGTGGCCATATAAACAACTTTAACACTGTTACAAATATGCGCCACACTGTGAACCCACACCAAACAAGAATGGCAAACACATTTCGGTAGAACATCCGCACCGTAACACAACATAAACACAACAGAACAAATACCCAGAACCCCTTGCAGCACTAACTCTTCCGGGACGCTACAATATGCACCCCCTTGCTACCCCAAAACTCCCCACCTCAACCTCCTTGTGCTCTCTCAGGGAGAACATGTCCCAAATGCCAAGCTGCTGTTTTGAGGCATGTTAAAAAAAAAAATGCACTTTGTGACTTCAATAATAAATATGGCAGTGACATGTTTGCATTTTTTTCCATAACTTGAGTTGATTTATTTTGGAAAACCTTGTTACATTGTTTAATGCATCCAGCGGGGCAACACAACAACATTAGGCATAATAATGTGTTAATTCCACGACTGTATATATCGGTATCGGTTGATATCGGAATCGGTAATTAAGAGTTGGGCAATATCGGAATATCGGATATTGGCAAAAAAGCCATTATCGGACATCTCTAATTATTATTTTTTTCTAAATGTAAAACACTATCTTGTGGTCTACATAACATGTAATGGTGGTTCTTTGGTCAAAATGTTGCATAGATTATGTTTTACAGATCATCTTCAAGCCGCTTTCTGACAGTTGCTTCCGGAAGCACCGTTTTGTGGGCGGTCTTATATACGTGGCTCACCTTCGACAGTGTCTTCTCCCCGTCATCTTTGTTGTAGCGGTGTAGCGTGCAAGGACGGGAGTGGAAGAAGTGTCAAAAGATGGTGCTAACTGTTTTAATGACATTCAGACTTTACTTAAATCATCTCCTCATCCGGAAACAACAACACCGGAATTGTCCACCGTGAAAAACCGTCCGTCCGGAACTTTCTAATAACTAAAGTTCTTTGGGTGAATAATGTAAACTCACTATACCGGTATGTTTTAGCGCTTTCATGGCGAGTTTACTGACAGATATAAGTAAGAACTTTACGCTACTTTATATTAGAAATGGCAACAGCGGAGGATGAATGTCCCATAACAAGAAGATAGAGAAAAATAAGACGCTTATCAACTACGGTCTCGGCACGGACTACAAAGTATATATACAAAGCATATTTTCAGGATTTATGCAGATCCCAAATACAGATCAGTAGGCACCAGAAGGTAAGACAAGTTGCTTTTGCATAATATTGCGAAACAAAACGCCAGATAATATGTCTTACCTTATACACACACACCATAATAATACTCCTATGTTGAAGCACATGAAGCGGTGTGGCTTCATAACTTACCAAAGTTGTCCTAACACATTTTGATAGATTTTTGAGCGCTGTGTGTAATGTTCTATATTTTCAATGTAACATAAAATGTTGGTGTTTTTTACTTGAGTCACATTGCCATCATAGTGCAGTCTACACGCATCTCTTATGTTTGACTGCCATCTACTGGTCACACTTATCATTAGACCATGTACCAAATAAAATTGCTGTGAGGTCGGTAAGCAAAACCCAAATTATTCCGTACATTAGGCGCACCGGGTTATAAGGCGCACTGTCGAGTTTTGAAGACAAAATTATTTCAAGTGTGCCTTATAGTCCAGAAAATACGCTAAGTGTTAATTTGTATGTGTATTAGTTAGCTAGCTAGCTATCTTATGCTAGCGACAGACATCAGGTGTTGAGTGGATCTTTTGGAGTTTACCTTGGCATTCGCTACACCAGCGAGCAGTCGAGAGGTATCTGAATCTTAACCTAACTCAAATTTGTATTTGTAACTAATAGCAAAACATTAGCAGAAAAACAGTTCAAAACTCTAAAATGTGGTGCATGCAAACAGAGGTACTACCATGTATTCCAAGTTCATCCATCCATCCATCCATCTTCTTCCGCTTATCCGAGGTCGGGTCGCGGGGGCAGCAGCATAAGCAGGGAAACCCAGACTTCCCTCTCCCCAGCCACTTCGTCCAGCTCCTCCCGGGGGATCCCGAGGCGTTCCCAGGTCAGCCGGGAGACATAGTCTTCCCAACGTGTCCTGGGTCTTCCCCGTGGCCTCCTACCGGTCGGACGTGCCTGAAACACCTTCCGAGGGAGGCGTTCGGGTGGCATCCTGACCAGATGCCCGAACCACCTCATCTGGCTCCTCTCGATGTGGAGGAGCAGCGGCTTTACTTTGAGCTCCCCCCGGATGACAGAGCTTCTCACCCTATCTCTAAGGGAGAGCCCCGCCACCCGGCGGAGGAAACTCATTTCGGCCGCTTGTACCCGTGATCTTGTCCTTTCGGTCATGACCCAAAGCTCATGACCATAGGTGAGGATGGGAACGTAGATCGACCAGTAAATCGAGAGCTTTGCCTTCTGGCTCAGCTCCTTCCTTACCACAACGGATCGATACAAGGTCCGCATTACTGAAGACGCAACACCGATCCGCCTGTCGATCTCACGATCCACTCTTCCCTCACTCGTGAACAAGACTCCGAGGTACTTGAACTCCTCCACTTGGGGCAAGATCTCTTCCCCAACCCGGAGATGGCACTCCACCCTTTTCCAGGCGAGAACCATGGACTCGGATTTGGAAATGCTGATTTCCATCCCAGTCGCTTCACACTCGGCTGCGAACCGATCCAGTGAGAGCTGAAGATCTTGGCCAGATGAAGCCATCAGGACCACATCATCTGCAAAAAGCAGAGACCTAATCCTGCAGCCACCAAACCAGATGCCCTCAACGCCTTCACTGCGCCTAGAAATTCTGTCCATAAAGATTATGAACAGAATCGGTGACAAAGGGCAGCCCTGGCGGAGTCCAACCCTCACTGGAAACGGGTCCGACTTACTGCCGGCAATGCGGACCAAGCTCTGACACTGATCATACAGGGAGCGAACCGCTACAATAAGACAGTCCGTTACCCCATACTCTCTGAGCACTCCCCACAGGACTTCCCGGGGTACACGGTCGAATGCCTTCTCCAAGTCCACAAAGCACATGTAGACTGGTTGAGCAAACTCCCATGCACCCTCAAGGACCCTGCCGAGAGTATAGAGCTGGTCCACAGTTCCACGACCAGGACGAAAACCACACTGTTCCTCCTGAATCCGAGGTTCGACTCTCCGGCGTAGCCTCCTCTCCAGTACACCTGAATAGACCTTACCGGGAAGGCTGCGGAGTGTGATCCCACGATAGTTGGAACACTTCTTAAAGAGAGGAACCACCACCCCGGTCTGCCAATCCAGAGGTACCGCCCCCGATGTCTATTCCAAGTTCAATTATTGTTAAATAGTTGAACAAAAACATACAATCAATTTGAAATGATGATTTTGTTGCATCTGGTCTGATGTTTCGAGTAGTGTGCTCAATGTAGAAATTCAAAGGCGGTTCATTGTATGTGAGTTTAGGTAGAGACAGAAACGTTGATATATTTTGCTGAGAATAAAACCTGAGTTGTTCATGTGGTGGCCTTTTAGTGCCCTTGCCAGTGTCGAACGGGACATTTTTCAATAAATTGATCATCTAAAGCTGGGATTATGTCTGGCTATAAACTACTTAGTACTTACGATTCTAGAATTCCTTCACGTACTTCTTAATCTTTTGTAATTGCTGTAATGCCATCCATAAGTAGGGTATTAGTGCTGTGTTAAGTTATTTCCTATCCCTCTGGAAGGATTACTTAAAATGGGCAGGCTTGTTTTTTTTTATTCATCCGTCTCTTTTTTTTAAAGCGTATGGTCCTAGAAACATGTGACGTTTTCTGAGCTTTCCATAGACACATTTATATTATGCATTGTATTCTTTTTGTATTCCATTCCTTATACTCTAAACAAATACATGTATAATATATATATATATATATATATATATATATATATATATATATATATATATATATATATATATATATATATATATATATATCACAATAAATCGGACAGTGAATGCTCCCTATTTTCTATATATTCGTCCTTAAAGGGGAACATTATCACCAGACCTATGTAAGCGTCAATATATACCTTGATGTTGCAGAAAAAAGACCATATATTTTTTTAACTGATTTCCGAACTCTAAATGGGTGAATTTTGGCGAATTAAACGCCTTTCTAATGTTCGCTCTCGGAGCGATGACGTCAGACGACAGAGATGGCAAGAATGTGTGGATATCCTGCGACACTCAAAGCAGATGCATTTCCAACGATAAAGTCAAATAAATCTGCCGCCAGACCCCCATTGAATCTGCCGGAGTGTGTGAGCAATTCAGGGACAAAGGACCTCCGTAGCACGGCAAGCAATGGCGACAGTTTGTTCCCGGAGACGAGCGAGCTAAACCCCCTATCGACCCTAGCTTCCCTGGCCTGCTGACATCAACTCCAAAACTGGACGGATCAGCTTTCAGGAAAAGAGCACGGATGAGGGTATGTCTACAGAATATATTAATTGATGAAAATTGGGCTGTCTGCAATCTCAAAGTGCATGTTGTTGCCAAATGTATTTCATATGCTGTAAACCTAGTTCATAGTTGTTAGTTTCCTTTAATGCCAAACAAACACATACCAATCGTTGGTTAGAAGGCGATCGCCGAATTCGTCCTCGCTTTCTCCCGTGTCGCTGGCTGTCGTGTCGTTTTCGTCGGTTTCGCTTGCATACGGTTCAAACCGATATGGCTCAATAGCTTCAGTTTCTTCTTCAATTTCGTTTTCGCTACCTGCCTCCACACTACAACCATCCGTTTCAATACACTCGTAATCTGTTGAATCGCTTAAGCCGCTGAAACCCGAGTCTGAATCCGAGCTAATGTCGCTATAGCTTGCTGTTCTTTCCGCCATGTTTGTTTGTGTTGGCATCACTATGTGACGTCACAGGAAAATAGACGGGTGTTTATAACGATGGTTAAAATCAGGCACTTTGAAGCTTTTTTTTAAAGATAAAAATGATGGGTAAAATTTTGAAAAAAACTTTGAAAAATATAATAAGCCACTGGGAACTGATTTTTAATGGTTTTAACCATTCTGAAATTGTGATAATGTTCCCCTTTAACTGGTCTTACATTTGGGTGACTAATACAGACTAATACATTTTATAAAATGTTTTTTTTTTATACAGAACTTTAGCTTTTGTCTGAAGTATTTACAGATACCTGCAAAACTAGTTTTGTCCCGATACCAATATTTTGGTACCAAAATTATTTCGATACTTTTCTAATTAAAGGGGAGCACAAAAAAATTGCATTATTGGCTTTATTCTAACAAAAAAATCGTACGGTACATTAAACATATGTTTCTTATTGCAAGTTTGTCTTTAAATAAAATAGTGAACATACAAGACAACTTGTCTTTTAGTTGTAAGTAAGCAAACAAAAGCTCCTAATTTAGTCTGCTGACGTATGCAGGAACATATTGTGTCATTTTCCATTCTATTATTTTGTCAAAATTATTAAAGACAAGTGGTAGAAAATGAATTATTAATCTACTTGTTCATTGATTGTTAATATCTGCTTACTTTCTCTTTTAACATGTTCTATCTACACTTCTGTTCAAATGTAATAATCATGTATTCTTCTGTTGTTTGGATGCTTTACATTAGTTTTGGATGATACCACAAATGTAGGTATCAATCCGATACCGAGTCGTTACAGGATCATACTTTGGTCATATTCAAAGTCCTCATGTGTATAAACGTAATATACATTTTAAGGAAACGAAAAAATGATGTTGTGATTAGAGATGTCCGATAATGGCTTTTTTGACGATATCCGATATTCCGATATTGTCCAACTCTTAATTACCGATTCCGATATCAACCGATATATACAGTTGTGGAATTAACACGTTATTATGCCTAACTTTATTGTGATGCCCCGCAAAATAAATCAACTCAAGTTATGGAAAAAAATGTCAACATGGCACTGCCATATTTATTATTATTATTAAAGTGCATTATTATTTTTTAACATGCCTCAAAACAGCGGCTTGGAATTTGGGTCATGCTCTCCCTGAGAGAGCATGAGGAGATTGAGGTGGGGGGTATATTGTAGCGTCCCGGAAGAGTTAGTGCTGCAAGGGGTTCTGGGTATTTGTTTTGTTGTGTTTGTGTTGTGTTACGGTGCGGATGTTCTCCCGAAATGTGTTTGTCATTCTTGTTTGGTGTGGGTTCACAGTG
This sequence comes from Nerophis lumbriciformis, assembly GCF_033978685.3. Classification (NCBI taxonomy): domain Eukaryota; kingdom Metazoa; phylum Chordata; class Actinopteri; order Syngnathiformes; family Syngnathidae; genus Nerophis; species Nerophis lumbriciformis. Next base: position 40,752,647 of record NC_084563.2, read on the forward strand.
TGGCGCATATTTGTAACAGTGTTAAAGTTGTTTATACGGCCACCCTCAGTGTGACCTGTATGGCTGTTGACCAAGTGTGCGTGGCATTCACTTGTGTGTGTGAAAAGCCGTAGATATTATGCGATTGGGCCGGCACGCAAAGGCAGTGCCTTTAAGGTTTATTGGCGCTCTGTACTTCTCCCTACGTCCGGGTACACAGCGGCCTGGGCGTGGTTGGGGGCGTGGCTAAAAGGGGAGGAGTATATTAACAGCTAGAATTCACCAAGTCAAGTATTTCATATATATATATATATATATATATATATATATATATATATGTATTTTATTATATATATATATATATATATATTTATTATATATATATATATATATATAAAATAAATACTTGAATTTCAGTGTTCATTTATTTACACATATACACACACATAACACTCATCTACTCATTGTTGAGTTAAGGGTTGAATTGTCCATCCTTGTTCTATTCTCTGTCACTATTTTTCGAACCATGCTGAACACCCTCTCTGATGATGCATTGATGTGTGGCACGCACAAAAGTGCTTTCATCAAATGCACTAGATGGCAGTATTGTCCTGTTTAAGAGTGTCACAACATTGCTGTTTACGGCAGAAAAACTGCTTTACGTATACAAAAAGTGACTGCTGTTGTTGTGTGTTGTTGCCGGGCTGGGAGAACGTTAATGAAACTGCCTAACAATAAACCCACATAAGAAACCAAGAACTCGCCCTCCATCATTCTACAGTTATAACGTGATTGGGCAGGTATGCTGTTTATATTGTGGGTTAGCGGACTCAGGTCCATGAGTCCTGAATTTCGGGAGATTTTCGGGAGAAAATTTGTCCCGGGAGGTTTTCGGGAGAGGCGCTGAATTTCGGGAGTCTCCCGGAAAATCCGGGAGGGTTGGCAACTGTGCTGTGTGAATGTGTGTGAACGTGTGTGTGAATGGGTGAATGTGAAAATAGTGTCAAAACGCCTTGCGTAGAAAAGCGCTATACAGGTACCGTATTTTTCGGACTATAAGTCGCAGTTTTTTTCATAGTTTCATAGTTTGCGACTTATATATGTTTTTTTCCTTTCTTATTATGCATTTTCGGCAGGTGCGACTTATACTCCGGTGCGACTTATACTCCGAAAAATACGGTATATAAATATTCAATTGTTATTGGTGTGGATCTTTGGGCACCTCGCCATTCGATTCCGATTCTTGGAGTGAGGGTCTCATTCATAATCGAAATGATGTGTGTCCCAAAGTCACCAGCCTTGGCGTCACTATAGACAGCGATTTTTAAACTCGACAAACAAGTCAATGGTGTTTTAAAATCGTGTTTTTATCATCTCCGTCTTTTAGCAAAAGTAAAACCGTTTTTTTTGTCTTTTAACCTTTTTGAACAAGTCGTGCATGCTTTTATTTCAAGTCGCCTGGACTACTGCAATGCACTTTATGCTGGCATTGGCCAAAAAGCTCTCTCCCGTTTGCAGTTAGTCCAGAACGCGGCAGCGCGACTTTTAACATGGGCCAGGAAAGGCGAGCATATAACCCCAATTCTTGAGACTTTGCATATTCATTTTAGAATTGATTTTTAAATGTTGCTGTTTGGTTTTAAAGCTTTACATGGACTGGCATCTCAATATATCTCAGACCTCATCCAAATGTACACTCCTGCGTGCGCTCTGAGGTCCGAGAGCCAACTCCAGCTCGTGGTGCCCAAGACCAGACTTAAAACCAGGGGAGACAGGGCCTTCTCTGTGGTCGGCCCTAAGCTATGGAACACTCTGCCCCTCCATGTTCAAACTGCTCCCACAGTGGAGTGTTTTAAGTCTCGTCTTAAGACCCACTTTTATTCTATGGCTACTCAGTGGCCTAGTGGTTAGAGTGTCCGCCCTGACATCGGTAGGTTGTGAGTTCAAACCCCGGCCGAGACATTTCAAAGACTATAAAAATAGGACCCATTACCACCCTGCTTGGCACTCAGCATCAAGGGTTGGAATAAAATCACCAAAAATGATTCCCGGGTGTGGCACCGCTGCTGCTCACTGCTCCTCTCACCTCCCAGGGGGTGAACAAGGGGATGGGTCAAATGCAGAGGACAAATTTCACCACAATCATTGGTACTTTAAAGGGGAACATTATCACAATTTCAGAATGGTTAAAACCATTAAAAATCAGTTCCCAGTGGCTTATTATATTTTTCGAAGTTTTTTTCAAAATTTTACCCATCACGCAATATCCCTAAAAAAAAGCTTCAAAGTGCCTGATTTTAACCATCATTATATACACCCGTCCATTTTCCTGTGACGTCACATAGTGAAGCCAACACAAACAAACATGGCGGAAAGAACAGCAAGCTATAGCGACATTAGCTCGGATTCAGACTCGGATTTCAGCGGTTTAAGCGATTCAACAGATTACGAATGTATTGAAACGGATGGTTGTAGTGTGGAGGCAGGTAGCGAAAACGAAATTGAAGAAGAAACTGAAGCTATTGAGCCATATCGGTTTGAACCGTATGCAAGCGAAACCGACGAAAACGACACGACAGCCAGCGACACGGGAGAAAGCGAGGACGAATTCGGCGATCGCCTTCTAACCAACGATTGGTATGTGTTTGTTTGGCATTAAAGGAAACTAACAACTATGAACTAGGTTTACAGCATATGAAATACATTTGGCAACAACATGCACTTTGAGAGTGCAGACAGCCCAATTTTCATCAATTAATATATTCTGTAGACATACCCTCATCCGCGCTCTTTTCCTGAAAGCTGATCTGTCTAGTTTTGGAGTTGATGTCAGCAGGCCAGGAAAGCTAGGGTCGATAGGGGGTTTAGCTCGCTCGTCTGCGGGAACAAACTGCCGCCATTGCTTGCCTTGCTACGGAGGTCCTTTGTCCCTGAATTGCTCACACACTCCGGCAGATTCAATGGGGGTCTGGCGGCAGATTTCTTTGACTTTATCGTTGGAAATGCATCTGCTTTGAGTGTCGCAGGATATCCACACATTCTTGCCATCTCTGTCGTAGCATAGCTTTCGTCGGTAAAGTGTGCGGAACAAACGTCCAATTTCTTGCCACTTTCGCATCTTTGGGCCACTGGTGCAACTTGAATCTGTCCCTGTTGGTGTTGTTACACCCTCCGACAACACACCGACGAGGCATGATGTCTCCAAGGTACGGAAAATAGTCGAAAAAACTGAAAATATCAGAGCTGATTTGACTCGGTGTTTGAGAAAATGGCGGATTGCTTCCCGATGGCTCCGAGAGCGAATATTAGAAAGACGTTTAATTCGCCAAAATTCACCCATTTAGAGTTCGGAAATCGGTTAAAAAAATATATGGTCTTTTTTCTGCAACATCAAGGTATATATTGACGCTTACATAGGGCTGGTGATAATGTTCCCCTTTAACTTAACGTTAACTTAACTATGACTTCTATGGCTTTTAACACTACGTGAGTTGTGTGGTCCTCTGTGTTTTTAAATGTGTATTTCTATTCATTGTTTTGATTAGTTTTACCCTTTAAAATCGTTTTTTTATCATATTTATTTTTATATTGTTTTTATATGTATTTATTTTGTTTTTATTCAGTCATTGGTGGAGCTCAGGATTTCTCCAGATTCTCTGAACCCTTTGATGATATTACGGACCATAGATGGTGAAATCCCTAAATTCCTTGCAATAGCTTGTTGAGAAATGTTGTTTTTAAACTATTTGCTCACGCATTTCACACAGTGGTGACCCTCGCCCCATCTTTGCTTGTGAATGACTGAGCATTTCATGGAAGCTGCTTTTTATACCCAATCACGGCACCCACCTGTTCCCAATTAGCCTGTTCACCTGTGGGGTGTTCCAAATAAGTGTTGGATGAGCATTCCTCAACTTTCTCAGTCTTTTTTGGAACATGTTGCAGGCATGAAATTCCAAATGAGCTAATATTTGCAAAAATAACACATTTTTCCAGTTCGAACGTTAAGTATCTTGTCTTTGCAGTCTGTTCAATTGAATATAAGTTGAAAAGGATTTGCAAATCATTGTATTCTGTTTTTATTTACCATTTACACAATGTGCCAACTTCACTGGTTTTGGGGTTTGTAGTTATATATTCTGTTTATCAGTTTAGGTTAAAAAATTCCCATCTGCACTCCTGATATATAGAAAGGGTTCACCTCTCACACACTGGAGAGTAGTTATATTAACGAATCGTGACTAGAATCAAAGATGGAAAAGAGCTTTTCTGCTACCGCAAATTTCTTGTCCCTCACTGACTCAAACGACTTCAGCTTCAGTCCCATGATGCAGCCTGCCTTCTTAATGAGTTTTTTTTAATCCTGCTCGTTTCCCTGGGACTGATGCTGGCTCATCTGCTGTCTGTACTGTGCACAGAGGAGCGATCACCTTATTAAATGAACCTTCTTTATTACGTGCATGAATGTGCTCTTGAGGGAGTGAGCATGTTGTTTGTTTTGTCTTTGTGGATTTATTTGCAGGATTGGCAGACCGGGGTGGTGGTTCCTCTCTTTAAGAAGGGGAACCGGAGGGTGTGTTCTAACTATCGGGGGATCACACTCCTCAGCCTTCCCAGTAAGGTCTATTCAGGTGTACTGGAGAGGAGGCTACGCCGGATAGTCGAACCTCGGATTCAGGAGGAACAGTGTGGTTTTCATCCTGGTCGTGGAACTGTGGACCAGCTCTATACTCTCGGCAGGGTGCATGGGAGTTTGCCCAACCAGTCTACATGTGCTTTGTGGACTTGGAGAAGGCATTCGACCGTGTCCCTCGGGAAGTCCTGTGGGGAGTGCTCAGAGAGTACGGGGTAACGGACTGTCTGATTGTGGCGGTCCGCTCCCTGTATGATCAGTGTCAGAGCTTGGTCCGCATTGCCGGCAGTAAGTCAGACACGTTTCCAGTGAGGGTTGGACTCCGTCAAGGCTGCCCTTTGTCACCGATTCTGTTCATAACTTTTATGGACAGAATTTCTAGGCGCAGTCAAAGCGTTGAGGGGATCCGGTTTGGTGGCTGCAGGATTAGGTCTCTGCTTTTTGCAGATGATGTGGTCCTGATGGCTTCATCTGGCCAGAATCTTTCAGCTCTCACTGGATCGGTTCGCAGCTGAGTGTGAAGCGACTGGGATGAAAATCAGCACCTCCAAGTCCGAGTCCATGGTTCTCGCCCGGAAAAGGGTGGAGTGCCATCTCCGGGTTGGGGAGGAGATCTTGCCCCAAGTGGAGGAGTTCAAGTACCTAGGAGTCTTGTTCACGAGTGAAGGAAGAGTGGATCGTGAGATCGACAGGCGGATCGGTGCGGCGTCTTCAGTAATGCGGACGCTGTATCGATCCGTTGTGGTGAAGAAGGAGCTGAGCCGGAAGGCAAAGTTCTCAATTTACCGATCGATCTACGTTCCCATCCTCACCTATGGTCATGAGCTTCGGGTTATGACCGAAAAGACAAGATCACGGGTACAATCGGCCTAAATGAGTTTCCTCCGCCGGGTGGCAGGTCTCTCCCTTAGAGATAGGGTGAGAAGCTCTGCCATCCGGGAGGAACTCAAAGTAAAGCCGCTGCTCCTCCACATCGAGAGGAGCCAGATGAGGTGGTTCGGGCATCTGGTCAGGATGCCACCCGAACGCCTCCCCAGGGAGGTGTTTAGGGCACGTCCGACCGGTAGGAGGCCACGGGGAAGACCCAGGACACGTTGGGAAGTCTATGTCTCCCGGCTGGCCTGGGAACGCCTCGGGATCCCACGGGAAGAGCTGGAAGAAGTGGCTGGGGAGAGGGAAGTCTGGGCTTCCCGGCTTAGGCTGCTGCCCCCGCGACCCGACCTCGGATAAGCAGAAGAAGATGGATGGATGGATGGATGTATTTGCTGTCTTTCTGTTACAATACAACATTTTCGCCTGCGGTACGATAACAATATTGCAGCCTTGAATATTGGCCACTCCCAATATTGATCCCATATGATATCAGCATTAATCATATAGGTCCGGATCATGTTTTGTGTTTTCTGTTTGTTTTGGACTCCTTGAGTTCCTGTTTGTGCACCTCCTGAGTTTTGGAGGAACTATTGGTCAATCCCAAGTTTTTTTGATGACACATAAGCTGAGTTTAAATGATCACCCAGAACAGAATAGGTATTTTGTCATTTATTTTCAAAGCTTTGAAGATAGAGACCAGCCTAGGACAACACATTCAATTGCACAGCCAAGTTGATCTGAAAAAATTACGGAAGTGCTGTGTTCTTCAATATGCCAATAGCCCACACCCTTCAGAACAAATACACATGTCTATTGTTCTACTTTAGCCTGAGACAGGAAGAGTTAAGTAAAAGGAGGATCTCTCCTGATTTTAACCTGCCTCTTGCGCTCGGGACGCTCACCTGTTGCTCATCAGAGACTATTTAAGCCTGCCTTTTCCGGTCACTCGTCCTGGCTTCATTGTTTGCTTCAGGCTTATGTCAAGTAAGATTTGTTTATTCCTGTTCTCGATTCCTGATTCCTGTGTTAAGTTGTTGCCTTAGCTTCCCGTGCGATCGGCACACTTTTCTTTTGTTGTTTTGCCCGTATTGTGGTAGTTGTATAATTTATGAAGTATAAATCAAGTCTTAACTTCACACTTTCGTCCGAAGTTGTCAGTTTTGCATCCCGGGAGAACAAACCTCGCAGTAAGCTGCAAAACCCCCGCCGTGACAGTCTATCTTGTTCAGTCAGAGCTATTGTGGCGGTATGGCTCGGTTGGTAGAGTGGCCGTGCCAGCAACTTGAGGGTTCCAGGTTCGATCCCCGCTTCCACCATCCCAGCCACTGCCGTTGTGTCCTTGGGCAAGACACTTTACCCACCTGCTCCAAGTGCCACCCACACTGGTTTAAATGTAAGATATTGGGTTTCACTATGTAAAAGTGCGTTGAGTCACTAGAGAAAAGTGCTATATAAATATAATTCACTTCACTATTCCAGCTGACCTTTTTTTTCCCACTGCGGTACCCTGTTAGCTTCGTTCCGACTGAAATGTTGTGTATATTACATGTTTTCCTCTGTCCTTTTTTGATGTTGAAAACCATATCCTAAAATCTAAATCTGTTTTTTCTTCTCATATGTGGATCGTGTCTTTGCCAGGCAACACTGCGATACTATCCTCACTGACTTCCTATTGCCTTTCTTTCTATGACAGGTCATCATTTTTTCAAAGGCTGTCATTGTTTCCAACATCAGATAGGACGACTTAAATGATGTGTGTGCTATATGATGTTGTCGATGCTAGACTGCTACATTTATTTGTATTGTAAAAACACATTTTCTCGACAATAAATCACTTCTGTTGTGCCTCCTTGAACAGCTCAAAGCTAATATAGGTACCTTCATAATCACATTTGCCAGCTGTTTGTCTAGCTGCTGGGACATTTTTCACCTTGGAGATATCTAATTATGCATCATCTTAGGCTGTTTTTGTGACAATATAATGGAGTGTTTGGAAAGGCTTCCACAATATGCTCTGGTTATTAGTGCAGATACAATGTGCTCGTTTAGAAATTGCTCATGCACTCAGAAGACAGTTGATTTAAATGTGATAAAATTAAGATAGACGTCCACCGGACCACTTTAAGCCTTTCAGAGGTCAGATTTATTTTTTTCACATGCAAACTGTCAGTGTGTATTCAGAAATAGTTTTTCTCTCTTAAGACATATTGTACATGATTTTCTCTTAAAATGGTCCAGGCTCACTTGTCCCCGCCATAAAGCTTAAAACAGACTTTTATATTGAAACATGAAAGTTGTTCGGATGAATTGCACCAATATTCAGTAGTACTGGGACTATATGCACACCTTTGATTAAAATTCAAGGGATACTTTTTGATTATAAATCAATAAATTATTTTTATTTCATGTGCCGTATATTCTTGTTTTTGGCAGCTGATCTATGCAGCTTCATTTATGTTTTTCGGAAATGATGTATGACATATTGTACATCATTTGCTCTTACAATGATCTATATATATATATATATATATATATGTATATATATATATATATATATATATATATATATATGCATAAGTGTATATATATATGCATATGTGTATATGCAAAATACGATAAGGGTATCGCAACTGGCTCACCTTTACAGGTACTCGCCCCTGCACCATCTGTGAGCCTGTGGCCTTGCTCTCTTCATCTCTCCTTCCATCAAGGCACCGGCGGGACTCTGCATAGCAGGGACGCCCTCCTCCCTGAGCCAAGACTAAGCTTGACCGCATACCTCAACTGGACATGAGTTGGTTGGCATCTGCAGGTTCTCAAATGGGCACCCCCCCGTCATCAACGTTTCGAAGAATTAAGCCCATGACGCTTCGGAGGGGCTCGACGGCAGATCCATTGTCCCGGATATACCCCTGCCGAATGCCACCCAACTCTATGTCCCTAGTCCTTCAGTAGGTCGGCTCTGCCACCGCACCTTTCTTTGTATCCAAATCCAGCGTGATGCTTCCTCTGCCCTTTTAGTGGTGTTGGCTACCAGCCGCTTCCTAGCCAGCCCCTTGATCCCTAGCAGTCCGAGGGCTCTCCAGAGCGACCGCCCCGCAAAGCCTCTACAGCCCACCTCCTCCGGTAGGTTCCAGGCCTTTCATCCATTTTGCTGGCTCTCGAGGATGAGGGTTTGGTACTTCTTGAGCTTGCATTCGTACGCCTCCTCCATCCTCTCTTCCCAAGGTACTGTCAGCTCGATAAGCACCACCTGTTTGGTTCCTCTAGACCACAGAACAATATCAGGTCTCAGGGTAGTGTGGGCTATCTCCTCTGGGAATTTGAGCTGCTTCTTCAGGTCGGCCTGCATCTCCCAGTCGTTTGCCGTGGCCAGGACTCCTTTGTTCCTCCCTCCTGCTGCTGCGTTTTCACCTGCTCTGAGGAAGTGGATGAAGCGAGGCCCATTAGAGAGCTGCCCTGTCTTCTTCCTGGCCTGCTCAACACCCTCTGCCAGCTGAGCAAGGATGTGGTCATGACGCCACCGGAACTTGCCATCTGCTAAACTTGAGTGACAAGAGGAGAGGACATGCTCCAGGTTAGCTATCTTCCCGCAGAGTGTGCAGCTGGGGCTCTCTACCATTCCCCAAGTATGGAGGTTTGATGGGGTGGGCAGGACATCATATGTAGAACACAGCAGGAACTTGATCCGGTGGCCTTCCATGCTCCAGATGTCCTGCCAGGTTAGAGGTCTGTCTTTTACACTCTCCCATCTAGTCCAGCTGCCTTGTTTTTTCATGGCTACTGCCTTGACATACCGGCTTTCCTCCTCAGCCTTTCGGACCTCCCTCTGCACCAAGCCTCGCCGCTCCTTTGGGTCAGCTTTGTTCCATCTTGTTCTGAATGAGCAACCCAGACCAAGTTTTCCCTGGGCTACTGACCCCACAATGTCCGCGTGATGCAGTCGATCCTCCGCCTCCCTCAGTGCTTTGCTGGCTTACCACTTTCTGCCTGACCTGACGACAATGCCTGCCTGCCGTACTCGCTCGTCTTTGCTGTCTCGTAGCATCATGGCCTGGCGTGTTTTTGTCACCTTGTACTCCTCCAACACTGATGTTATTGGCAGCTGTAGCTTGCTTCCTGTGTTGTACAGTCCAATGGAACAGAAGCTTCTTGGGACACCCAGCCATCTCCTCAAGTAGGTGTTCAACTTCCTCTCCAGACTCTCAACTGTGGATACAGGTACCTCATAAACCAGGAGTGGCCAGAGCAGACGGGAGAGAACCCCATGTTGGTAACCCCAGGCCTTATACTTGCCCGGGAGGCCGCTCTTTTCGAGGGATGTCATCCAGGCTTCTGCTTGGCTAAGCATTTCTTTCACACTCAGTCGGTCATTGAGGTCTGCCCTGTACCACTTCCCCAAGCACTTCACAGGTTTCTCTTGGACAGTTGGGATGATGTTCTCCATGATCTTAAAGCGAAACTGGTCCTGAACACGCCCTTTCTTCAGAACCAGGCTTCTGGACTTTGCCGGTTTGAACTCCATCCTTGCCCAATTGGTGAGCTCAATCAGGTCCTCCAAAATCCATCTTCCTTCTGGCACTGATCTTGCTGTGATGGTAAGGTCATCCATGAACGCTCTAATGGGCAGCATCTGGATTCCACTTGCAAGGACTGCGCCTCGACATAACTTCTCTGCCGACTTGACAAGAAGGTTCATCGCTGCAGAAAATAAAATCACTGAAATTGTGCAGCCAGTGACAATGCCCACTTCTAGTCTCTGCGAGTTGGGGGTGAATTCTCCGCAGGTGAATCGCATGTTGAACCCGTCAAAGTACTGACGCAAGAGTTTCTGGAATTGCTCTGGTATGTGGTAGGTCTTCAAAGTCAGCTCCACTAACTTGTGGGGTATCGTTCCATAGGCATTTGTTAGATCAAGCCACAGGACTGCTAGGTCTTTGTGGTTCCTCTTTGCATCCTCGATGATCTTGGAGATTACGCTGGTGTGTTCGAGACAGCCACCTTTTTGAACTGAAGTATCCATGTAGCCGTTGTCCAACATGAAGGTGGTTAACCTCTTCGCCAGAATCCCCAGGAAGACCTTAGCTTCCACATTGAGGAGGGAGATGGTACGGAATTGCTTAATCCTTGAAGAGTTTTCTTCCTTAGGGATGAAGCACCCCTCGGCCACCAGCCATTCATCAGCAAGGAAGTTCTTCCTCCACACCACCGTCAGTAGCTTCCAGAGTCGTTTTCTGAGCCTTTCGCAATGCTTGTAAACATTATACGAGATGCCGTTCGGCCCTGGGGCTGATTTTCCTCTTGCCTTCTTGAGGAAGCTGTTGACTTCCTGCCAGCTTGGTTCCTCCGCCTTAAAAGGAATAGTTGGTTCAGCTGGTTTAATGAGCCTCTCCATCTCCTCCAAAGTGTCCTCCCTCCTGGGATCGCTGTGGACCTGCCGAAGGTGGTCCTCCACCTCTTCCTTTGTTGCTTTCAACTCTCCTGATCTTTTGTCACCCAGGAGTTTTGACAGGTAGTTGAATGGGTTCTTTGTGAAGGCCACCCTTTCCTTCAACCGCCGCTTCCTGTTCCTGCGGTGACACTCAGCTCGTCGCAAGATCTTAATGCGCTCCCTCAGGCCGTTTCGCAATTCTGTGAGAGCTGGTTTCTCGTCTGCTGTTGCTTCACGAAAGGCCTTCTTAAGCCTCCGCAGATCTCCTCTAAGGATTGCTATCTCCTTCAGGCGTCTGTTTTCCTTGGGCTGGATGTTTACTCTGCCTTTTTGTTCTTTCTTTCCGAAGCGATCAGCGCCAATACTCCAGATTATCGAGGACATGGCCTTGAGCTTCTTTCCCACGTCTCCTGCGATCGCCGCTTCCAGCACCTGGTCGACATCACGGTCAAACATATCCCATTCTTTCCTTTCAGCTGCAGTTGGCCAGTTCACTCGTTCTTTCCGAACGCCTCCAGCACAAGTGTTCTGGCCATGCCGTCTGGTATCCTGAGTGACTTCCCTCTCACTGTGGTGCCTTGCTGCCTCCGTCACACCAGCGATGCTACTCTTGCCCCCATCTCCATCATGTGCCTGGAGATTCTGGGGACTGTGGTTTGTGTCCTGCCCCAGCCTCTCCTCCGTCTCACCAGGTTTCCCTGTGCGGTGCACATTACTTTCAGGTTGCATCTTGGTTTGGTGTATTTTGAGACCTTTCTCATTTTTGCATATCTTCCCACATCTGCATACCCGGGATACATCGCTTAGCTGTTCCGTAGTCGATTGTCCGTCGTTGATGGTCATAACATTGGTCTGGCCTGTGGGTCGATCATCCTCCCCCACTCTCGCCCGACCCCGGGGGTATCTTCCAATATACCTTTCCATAGCGATTGGTTTTGGGTTCCTCCTCACGGAGGGTGTGCTTTGGCCTGCCAAGCCTCCACACCCCGGCTCTAGTCTTTCCCAGATGTCAGCAGTCTTTCCTCGCTGTCACCGT
>NC_084563.2:40769598-40787098 GCF_033978685.3 Nerophis lumbriciformis
TGCTCTAAGCATACGACATGACTTTGAGAAGGATTGCTCATTTTGAAATAGCATGTGCAATAAGACCATTGATTCTTTGTGCGACCAAACAAGTCCAGTTGCATGGAGCTTGAAATGTGATAGTATAAACTAGCAGGGTGGGCTCTGTGAAGTCTAAAGAGGTATAAGCAAGTTGACAATTTCAGACCTGTTTAGAGGGAAAACATCAACTTACTGCCAACGAGAGCCTTAGCAATGTATTGCACAGATGTGATATCAGTTTAGCGAGCAGGAGTGTCAGTTAAGGAATTGGAGACGGTAAAATCGCATTAGAAAGAAATGATAAGGCTGGCCTGCAGTGGAGATTTTCAGATCCCTGACCTTCTCTCTTAGAGATGAGGATTTTAAGTAACGAGGTCTATGAAGTCAAAACAACTCCACTATCAAACTTGACAGACTTACCGTATTTTCCGCACTATAAGGCGCACCGGATTATTAGCCGCACCTTCAATGAATTACATATTTCATAACTTTGTCCACCAATAAGCCGCCCCGGATTATAAGCCGCGCCTACGCTGCGCTAAAGAGAATGTCAAAAAAACAGTCAGATAGTTCAGTCAAACTTTAATAATATATTGAAAACCAGCGTTCTAACAACTCTGTCCCAAAATGTACGCAAATGTGCAATCACAAACATAGTAAAATTCAAAATGGTGTATATCAATAGCAACATAATGTTGCCCTTAACGTTAATGTCACAACACACAAAATAAACATAGCGCTCACCTTCTGAAGTTATTCTTCATTCGTAAATCCTTCGAATTCTTCGTCTTCGGTGTCCGAATTGAAAAGTTGCGCAAGCGTGGGATGCAAAATGGCCGGTTCCGTCTCGTAGAAGTCATCGGAGTCAGTGTCGCTGTTGTTGTCCAGTAGTTCTGTGAATCCTGCCTTCCGGAAAGCTCGGACCACAGTTGTGACCGAAATATCTGCCCAGGCATTTACGATCCACTGGCAAATGTTGGCGTATGTCGTCCGGCGCTGTCTGCCCGTCTTAGTGAAGGTGTGTTCGCCTTCGGAGCTGTGTGAAAAAAGCCACCCGGCCTCTTCGCGTAAACTTCCCTTAACCACTCGCTCATCTTTTCTTCATCCATCCATCCCTTCGAGTTAGCTTTTATGATGACGCCGGCTGGAAAGGTCTCTTTTGGCAAGGTCTTCCTTTTGAATATCACCATGGGTGGAAGTTAGCATGGCAAGCTAGAACCACAGTGAAGGATGACTTCTCATTCCCTGTGGTGCGAATATTCACCGTACGTGCTCCCGTTCCACAGTGCGGTTCACAGGAATATCAGTTGCTGTGAAATACGGTAGTAATCCGTGTGCGGATGGAGAGATTGCGTCTTTTTATGAACCGGATCCTTTTCGCTTAGTAGGAGCCATTTTGTGGTCTTTACAGATGTAAACAGGAAATGAAACGTACGGTGATATCCGCGCGTTTTTTCTTCTTCTTCCGGGGGCGGGCGGTAGCTTACAGTAGAAGAAGAAGCGCTTCCTGTTCTATGGGGGCGGGTGCTTACCTTGGCGGTTGCTTGCGTAGAAGAAGAAGCGCTTCCTGTTCTACCGGGAAAAAAGATGGCGGCTGTTTACCGAAGTTGCGAGATCGAAACTTTATGAAAATGAATCGTAATAAAGCGCACCGGGTTATAAGGCGCACTGTTAGCTTTTGAGAAAATTTGTGGTTTTTAGGTGCGCCTTATAGTGCGGAAAATACGGTAAGCATACTGTGAGGAAGTGTTTGTCACGGCACAAAACACCCAATTCTCAGGCGTAAATACGGTAGGGCAAATAATAATTTCACTCCCCACTAACTTAATGTTTGATCCTGTACTGTCTCCCTGTAATGTTTCTCTGATCTTGAATGGGATTGTGCTGAAAATTTTAATTTGCCCTCGGGGATTAATTAAGTATTTCTGATTCTGATTCTGATTACCGTATGTAGTTTATCCCCTTACAGATACAGGAGCCGTCCATTCATTCCATTTGTATAGCACAGGGGTCGACAAACCGCGGCTCCGGAGCGCGGCTCAGCTGCATACTTGCCGACCCCCCCCCCCCCCCCCGATTTTCTCGGGAGACTTCCGGATTTCAGTGCCTCTCGCAGAAAACTCCCGGGAGTAATATTCTCCGATTTTCTCCCTTACAATAATAATAAGGGCGTGCCATGATGGTCCAGCATTTAACGCCCTCTACAATCTGTATTAACAGCGTGCCAGCCCAGCCTCTTGTTAAATGCATCTTCGGCTTGCACACGTAAGTGGCAGCAAGGCATACTTGGTCAACAGCCACACAGGTTACACTTGACGGTGGCCATATAAAACAACTTTAACACTCTTACTAATAATGCGCCACACTTTGAACCAAAACCAAACAAGAATGACAAATACATCTGCACCTTAACACAACATAAACACAACAGAACAAATACCCAGAATCCCATGCAGCCCTGACTCTTCTGGGCTACATTATACACCCCTTCTACCACCAACCCCCCCCCCCCCTATATACACATATATATATATATATATATATGTGTATGTATATATATATATATATATATATATATATATATATATATATATATATATATATATATATATATATATATATATATATATATATGTGTGTGTATATATATATATATATATGTATATATATATATATATATATATATATAATACAAAACAATACTAACTAAACTAAGGAAATGGAGTGTGTGACAAAATCCAAGAGTGAGTGGTGTTAGACTATGTGTGTAGTTAGCTGTTGTGTATTACCGTGATGTTGGATGAGGAAGCAGACAAATCCAAAGGGGTCTAGGCAAAAGGGGTCCGTGATCCGCTTGAGGTCCGTGTTCAGAGCGAGGGTCGAGGATTGAGGAAGGCAGTCCAAAACCACGGGGGAAACAACTGGTAAGACTCGGGAAGGATGGTACACCAAGGGTAAACTAAGTTCCCGCCAGGATCCTTGGGTCCACTGGTCCTTTATCCAGCTCCCTCTCATCAGGTCCAGGTGCGCTGATTGCTGATCGCCCACAGCCTTGCCGGCATGTGGGCGTGACGCGGCCGTGGTCGCGTCCCGAGGTGCGGCAAGCAGAGCGCAAAGATGAGGCCGGGACAACGGGCCAACAATCCACCAAGCGGTGCGGCTTCAAAGTCGTACTGAAACATTTTGGCCGATTTTTGAGCGCCGTGTGTAATGTTCTTTATTTTCAATGGAACATTTAAAGTTTTGGTGTTGTTTACTGGCGTCATATTGCAGTCTACACGTATCTCTTATGTGTGACTACCATCTACCGGTCTCACTTATCATTACATTACACCATGTACCAAATAAAAATGCTTCGAGGTGGGTAAGCACAACCATAATTAATCCGTACATTAGGTTATAAGGCGCACTGTTGATTTTTCAGAAAATTAAAGGATATTCAATGCGCCTTATAGTCCGAAAAATACGGTAATTCAAACTGCTTTTGCTCTTGATCATAAAGTAGATAGGAGGTAGATCTCAATGCACAAAAAAACATAAGTCATGCCAGTGTCAGAAGGGGTTTTGACACAAACACATGATCTGCAACTGCAACACCTGCAATGCAAAATATTCATCATAAAGTAGCAAAGTAATTTGTGGGTGGTGGTGTGTGTGTGTGTGTGTGTGTGAACATAAGACTTCCAGAGTCAATGTTCATGTAAAATAAACTAAATTATTACGTAATACATACAATCTGGGCTGTCGCATAAAAACACATTAACGACAGTAACTAATACGTTTTTTTTAATCACATTAAGTGATTTGAATTCAGTTTTATTGAAGCTGTAAGTGTCACGATGAGCTCTTTGCGCGTGTGACGTCACCCTAAATTGCGATGACGTCATTACAGAAACAATCCAAAAGAGTTGTTATTGCAACAAAAGGGAAGCTCAGTACAAGCAGCAAGACGCACACATGAAAGTATGAAGATAAACAAGAAGGCGAGCTTGGAAACTCGCCAAACGAATGTGCGCCCGGAGCAAGAAAAAAAAACTTCCGAGGAGGCAACAGGAAAGCTTCGAGCAAAAAGTTGCAGTCCAAACAATCCAAAATAGCTGCGGCAACCTGGTCCAAAACACATGCAATCATCCAGCAGCTCAACTTTAATAGTGCTGATTATGATTACTAATTCCTCACATGCAGCACTAGTGCAAAGCGCAGAAAACAAGACTGAGTCCAAAATTCATCTCAGAACTAGTTTTGTAATGTACAACAACAAGAAGATATATGCATGTATTAGAGATGCGCGGTTTGCGGGCACAACCGCGGAGTCCGCGGATTATCCGCGGATCGGGCGGATGAAATTAAAAAAAAATAGATTTTATCCGCGGGTCGGGTCGGGTCGGGTCGGGTCGGGTCGGGTCGGGTCGGGCGGTTGAAATAAAAAAAAATTAGATTTTAAATAGATTCCGGCGGGTGGCAGTTAAACCAATTCGGAAATATATATACATAGTTAAATGTTGTTACCCACATACGAAAAACGAGCAGGCACCTGCAGCATATGCCACAACAGAAAAAAAAAAAAGAAAAGAGATGGACACTTTTACGGAGCGGAGAAGGGACGCCTCGCCGGGGTCCGGGACCGAGGCCCCTTCCCCCGAGAGGGCCCCACCGGGAGCCGTAGCTGAGGCGATCCGCGAGAAGGGCCTGACGCACGTCCAGGGTCACCACCGCGCCCACCGCACCGACACCCCGCCTCGTCCGCCTTCGCCGCGGCCGGTGTCACGCGCAGCAGGTAAGCAGCTTACCTGCCCGCCACCCCCGTGGCCGGGGGCTCGTAACAGGGGTCACTCCGCGCGCTCCGCCCGCGCAGCTTACCTGCCCGCCACCCCTGTTGCCGGGGGCGCGTAACAGGGGTCACTCCGCGCGCAGTGCGCTCACGAAAGGGGTGGGGCTCACCCTGGTTGATATAGACAGCAGGACGGTGGCCATGGAAGTCGGAACCCGCTAAGGAGTGTGTAACAACCCACCTGCCGAATCAACTAGCCCTGAAAATGGATGGCGCTGGAGCGTCGGGCCCATACCCGGCCGTCGCCGGCAGCGAGACGCGCTTGGAGGTGCGCTCAGCGCGGATCCCATATGATTGCGCACTGGTGTGCGTCTGGGTTGTGACAGCGTGGCACGCGAATGTCTGTACTGCATTGGATCAGTCTCCTTTCTTTAACAGGCAAAAGCTTTATAACCTCACTAATGCCTTGCATCGTCTATATTAGATATATAACAATGGGCGGGTGCGGGCGGGTGCGGTTCTGATCAAATGTTACATCGGGTGGATGGCGGATGGTTGACGACTTTCTGATGCGGTTGCGGATGAAATAATTGCCTATCCACGCATCTCTAGCATGTACCCTATTTTCGGACTATAAGTCACAGTTTTTTTTTCATAGTTATACTCAGGGGCGACTTATGTGTGAAATTATTAACACATTACCGTAAAATATCAAATAATATTATTTAGCTCATTCACGTAAGAGACTAGACGTATAAGATTTCATGGGATTTAGCGATTAGGTGTGACAGATTGTTTGGTAAACGTATAGCATGTTCTACAAACCCCGTTTCCATATGAGTTGGGAAATTGTGTTAGATGTAAATATAAACGGAATCCTTTTCAACCCATATTCAGTTGAATATGCTACAAAGACAACATATTTGATGTTCAAACTGATTTTTGCAAAAAATCATTAACTTTAGAATTTGATGCCAGCAACACGTGACAAAGAAGTTGGGAAAGGTGGCAATAAATACTGATAAAGTTGAGGAATGCTCATCCAACACTTATTTGGAACATCCCACAGGTGTGCAGGCTACTTGGGAACAGGTGGGTGCCATGATTGGGTATAAAAGTAGATTCCATGAAATGCTCAGTCATTCACAAACAAGGACGGGGCGAGGGTCACCACTTTGTCAACAAATGCATGAGCAAATTGTTGAACAGTTTAAGAAAAACCTTTCTCAACTAGCTATTGCAAGGAATTTAGGGATTTCACCATCTACGGTCCGTAATATCATCAAAGGGTTCAGAGAATCTGGAGAAATCACTGCACGTAAGCAGCTAAGCCCGTGACCTTGGATCCCTCAGGCTGTACTGCATCAACAAGCAACATCAGTGTGTAAAGGATATCACCACATGGACTCTCGAACACTTCAGAAACCCACTGTCAGTAACTACAGTTGGTCGCTACATCTGTAAGTGCAAGGCGAAAAACCGTTTATCAACAACACCCAGAAAAGCCGTCGGCTTCGCTGCGCCTGAGCTCATCTAAGATGGACTGATACAAAGTGGAAAAGTGTTCCGTGGTCTGACGAGTCCACATTTCAATTTGTTTTTGGAAACTGTGGACGTCGTGTCCTCCGGACCAAAGAGGAAAAGAAGCATCCGGATTGTTATAGGCGCAAAGTTGAAAAGCCAGCATCTGTGATGGTATGGGGGTGTATTAATGCCCAATACATGGGTAACTTACACATCTGTGGAGGCGCCATTAATGCTGAAAGGTACATACAGGTTTTGGAGCAACATATGTTGCCATCCAAGCAACATGGACGCCCCTGCTTATTTCAGCAAGACAATGCCAAGCCACGTATTACATCAACGTGGCTTCATAGTAAAAGAGTGCGGGTACTAGACTGGCCTGCCTGTAGTCCAGACCTGTCTCCCATTGAAAATGTGTGGCGCATTATGAAGCCTAAAATACCACAACGGAGACCCCCGGACTGTTGAACAACTTAAGCTGTACATCAAGCAAGAATGGGAAATAATTCCACCTGAGAAGCTTAAAAAATGTGTCTGCTCAGTTCCCAAACGTTTATTGAGTGTTGTTAAAAGGAAAGGCCATGTAACACGGTGGTGAACATGCCCTTTCCCAACTACTTTGGCACGTGTTGCAGCCATGAAATTCTAAGTTAATTATTATTTGCAAAAAAAAAATAAAGTTTATGAGTTTAAACATCAAATACCTTGTCTTTGTAGTGCATTCAATTGAATATGGGTTGAAAAGGATTTGCAAATCATTGTATTCCGTTTATATTTACATCTAACACAATTTCCCAACTCATATGGAAACGGGCTTTGTATATGTTATAGTTATTTGAATGACTCTTACCATAATATGTTACGTTAACATACCAGGCACGTTCTCAGTTGGTTATTTATGCCTCATATAACGTACACTTATTCAGCCTGTTGTTCACTATTCTTTATTTATTTTAAATTGCCTTTCAAATGTCTATTCTTGGTGTTGGGTTTTATCAAATGCGACTTATACTCCAGTGCGACTTATATATGTTTTTTTTCCTTCTTCATTATGCATTTTTGGCCGGTGCGACTTATACTCCAAAAAATACGGTACCCTATTTTTCGGACTATAAGGCACACTTAAAATCCTTTCATTTTCTCAAAAATCGACAGTGCGCCTTATAACCCGGTGCGCCTAATGTACGGAATTATTCTGGTTGTGCTTACCGACCTCGAATCAATTTTACTTGGTACATGGTGTAATGATAAGTGTGACCAGTGGATGGTAGTCACACATAAGAGATACGTGTAAACTGCAATATGACACCAGTAAAAAACACCAAAACACTTTAAATGTTCCATTGAAAATAAAGAACATTACACACATCGCTGAAAAATCTGTCAAAATGTTTTAGTATGACTTTGAAGCCGCACCGCTGGATGGATTTTCGGCCCAATACGGCTACCGTAGTCAGAGATAGAAGTATTACTATGGTGTGTGTATAAGGACCGCAAAATGGCACCCAATAGCAGACATATTATCTGGCGTTTTGTTTCACAATTTTATGCAAAACCAACTTTTCTTACCTTCTGCTACCTGTTGATGTGTATTTGAGATCTGCATAAGTCCTGAAAAATTGCGCGTGTCCGCCACTGTAGTCCGTGCGAATGCCGTAGTCGATAAGCTTCTTCTTTGTCTCTATCTTCTTGTTATGGGACATTCACCCTCTGCTGTTGCCATTTCTAATACAAAGTAGCGTAAAGTTCTAACTTATATCTCGCTATGGAAGCGCTAAAAACTACCAGTATAGTGGGTTTTCATAATTCACCCACGGAACTTTAGTAATTAGAGAGTTCCGGTCGGACGGTTTTTCACGGGACATATTTCCGGTGTTGTTGTTGCACGAGTGAGCCACAGATGAGAAGATGCTGCTCAGTTATTGATTGAAGTAAAGTGTGTATGTCATTAAAACAGTTAGCTCCATCTTTTGACACTTCTTCCACACCCGTCCTTGCACGCTACACCGCTACAACAAAGATGACGGGGAGAAGACGCTGTCGAAGGTGAGCCACGTAAATAAGACCGCCCACAAAACGGTGCATCCTGAAGCGACTGTCAGAACGCGACCTGAAGATGATCTGTAAAACATAATCTATTCAACATTTTGACCAAGGAACCACCATTACATGTTATGTAGACCACAAGGATCCGACAAGTTGGTTCACTTTGACAGCCAATTTAGACCTGGAATGGCGAGAAAGGCACGAAAAGACGCTTGGTTACACCCCCCTTTTTTCCACGAGGATTATGAGTCATTCTTTATATAAAACAGAAATAAAATAAGATTCTATCAGTCGGCATCCTAATCACAGCAGACATTATGCAGTAAGTGATGTTTTATTATGTTTGTTGGCTCCCGTGAAGTCTGTAGTGAGTGATAATCAGTGATGTTGTGGAAGAAAAAAAGCGAACGTTTCGATGTGTTTTTGAAATTAATGCTTAAAATAAGCAAAATACATAAACATTATCTCTTATTTTTCATGTGCTTGTAGCTATTTTACATATATATTTCCAGTATGTATATGAAACCTGAATGGAGGTGTTTGGATGTTTTTTAAAAAGCTTTTTTGGCAGAATACATAGGCTCCAGAGTAAGTTGACTTTTTATCGCATTTATTTGCTATTTAGAATGCATAAAAAGAGAAAAACTTGTTGTGGAAGTTGCCTCCTAGCAGTTCCACTGTCGACAAGGCACAAGAGCCAAGCGTGCAGTTTTAACAAAGTTTTTAATGTGCATAGATTTGTGTCCAACTCTTTCTCCAGCAGAACGTGACTTTTCGGTCACGTCCGTATCCTCTCTCCCCTCCGGCTCCCGGCCGCTTACTGCTAAAGACAACAGATGATTAGATTAACACGTACCACCTGTGAAATCTAATCACCTGCCAGCTGTGTCTCGCCGTCAGCACTAGTGAGCCACGGATGAGGAGATGCTCTGTCCTCAATACCATGGACAGAGGCGGTGACATTTGCTCCTGCAGGCAGCGTTGGCCACATCTCCCTCCACACTTGTCTTACTTAAGGATTGTGAATGATAAGCAAAATTACCCCCCAAAAAGTGCAGTTCCCCTTTAACCACTAGCAATAAAACGAGCCAGTCAACACAGATGTCATTTCAACAAGTAGATATTCAATCTTGATAGTAAATAAACCTACGTTTCCATTGGTTGACGTTGTGCTCATTCGTGTCGATTATGTTTTAACATTTAGGGGATATGCTGTAATGAAATAAGAAAACGCAATTTGTTGGCAGTGATTAGAAGTATTTGAATGTCGGTCGCTATTGTGTTATGCTGCTTTTGAAGAGATCTTAAGCAGGGAAAGGAGAATGCAAAAATGCCACTGAAGAAAAATATAAAACTAATTGCTGGTCAGCACACGACTGCAGCTGTATTTTCTGCTTCTACTACTAATGATCAAACTTGTGGTAGTATCTCAAAATCACCTGTATGCACTTCTGTCTCCCCCACAGAGCCTGATGCTTAATAAGTGAATCTACCTTCTGCGTCTCCCCCCCCCCCCAAAAAAAGTTTACTTTTTTCGCAAGCTGTGTCTCATCACCACATAGAAATGTCTGCACTTTTCAGATGACATTTGAATGTACTGCAACATTTGCACTACTCCAAGCAAAACAGGCACGTTGACTGCAGTTAAGAATTGTTTGTGTTAAAAATCAGCACTTCTATTGGTATTTTTTAGTAGTAGTTGCTTTAATTGCTGGATTGGCAGACCGGGGTGGTGGTTCCTCTCTTTAAGAAGGGGAACCGGAGGGTGTGTTCTAACTATCGTGGGATCATACTCCTCAGCCTTCCCGGTAAGGTCTATTCAGGTGTACTTGAGAGGAGGCTACGCCGGATAGTCGAACCTCGGATTCAGGAGGAACAGTGTGGTTTTCGTCCTTGTCGTGGAACTGTGGACCAGCTCTATACTCTCGGCAGTGTCCTTGAGGGTGAATGGGAGTTTGCCCAACCAGTCTACATGTGCTTTGTGGACTTTGAGAAGGCATTCAACCGTGTCCCTCGGGAAGTCCTGTGGGGAGTGCTCAGAGAGTATGGGGTATCGGACTGTCTGATTTTGGCGGTCCGCTCCCTGTATGATCAGTGTCAGAGCTTGGTCCGCGTTGCCGGCAGTAAGTCGGACACGCTTCCAGTGAGGGTTTGACTCCGCCAAGGCTGCCCTTTGTCACCGATTCTGTTCATAACTTTTATGGACAGAATTTCTAGGCGCAGTCAAGGCGTTGAGGGGTTCCGGTTTGGTGGCTGCAGGATTAGGTCTCTGCTTTTTGCAGATGATGTGGTCCTGATGGCTTCATCTGGCCAGGATCTTTAGCTATCGCTGGATCGGTTCGCAGCCGAGTGTGAAGCGACTGGGATGAGAATCAGCACCTCCAAGTCCGAGTATATGGTTCTCACCCGGAAAAGGGTGGAGTGCCATCTCCGGGTTGGGGAGGAGACCCTGCCCCAAGTGGAGGAGTTCAAGTACCTCGGAGTCTTGTTCACGAGTGAGGGAAGAGTGGATCGTGAGATCGACAGGCGGATCGGTGCGGCATCTTCAGTAATGCGGACGCTGTATCGATCCGTTGTGGTGAAGAAGGAGCTGAGCCGGAAGGCAAAGCTCTCAATTTACCGGTCGATCTACGTTCCCATCCTCACCTATGGTCATGAGCTTTGGGTTATGACCGAAAGGACAAGATCAGGGGTACAAGCGGCCGAAATGAGTTTCCTCCGCCGGGTGGCAGGGCTCTCCCTTAGAGATAGGGTGAGAAGCTCTGTCATCCGCGGGGAGCTCAAAGTAAAGCCGCTGCTCCTCCACATCGAGAGGAGCCAGATGAGGTGGTTCGGGCATCTGGTCAGGATTCCACCCGATCGCCTCCCTCGGGAGGTGTTTAGGGCACGTCCGACCGGTAGGAGGCCACGGGGAAGACCCAGGACACGTTGGGAAGACTATGTCTCCCGGCTGGCCTGGGAACGCCTCGGGATCCCCCGGGAAGAGCTGGACGAAGTGGCTGGGGAGAGGGAAGTCTGGGCTTCCCTGCTTAGGCTGCTGCCCCCGCGACCCGACCTCGGATAAGCGGAAGAAGATGGATGGATGGATGGATAGTTGCTTTAATTCGAATTTTAGCAAATGTGTTATTAATGTTTTTACAAAATGCTATTTGATTTGATTTCTGTACTCTACTCGTGACAGTTGTCTTTTCAGATTTTGGAGTTTTATTTAATTTTAGATGCATTTTCAACATAACCATATCATACCATACCACCACCAAAAGAATTTCATACAATATTTTTAGAAGAATACGATTAAATTAAAGCTGCAAGCAGCGATGGACGGGACCGACTTTGACGGCACATACAATCCAAACCGGAGCAGTAATTAAAAGTCTTTAGTCAACTTTTAATCAAAAGCGTTCAATCTCTCTCCTGTGCTAGTTTGAAGCCGACACGACAAACGCGCTCAGAGGAGATAATGTTTGAAAAAAGGTGACCGGTTTTTACAAAACTTTTTGTTTTTGAAGGGGGAATTGCAAACTTCCTGTCTATTTTTGCTGGGGGTTGTCAATGAATGAAATGTAGGTCTAAGTGAGACCTACATAGAGGTTTTTGTTTCATGACATTCATACTGGACGTTACAGGCAGTTTTGTCTGAGTTTTCTTCCTAGGAGCAGTTGTGTCTGTGTTTTATTCCTAGGTGGCGCTAGAGCGCAATTTTGAGTTTTGGGGTTGGGTTTTTTATTAGATTGCAATTTTTGCCAGTCCTGATGTGTGTGTCCAGTTTGGTGAGTTTTGAAGCATGTTAAGGGGGTCAAATTACAGCTCAAAGAGGCAAAAGGGACTGTTTTTACAAAACTTTTGTTTTGAAGGGGGAATTGCCAACTTCCTGTTGTTTTTTGGTGAAGGATGTCAATGTATGAAATCTAGGTCTAAGTCAGACCTACATAGAGGTTTTTGTTACAAGCAGTTTTGTCTGTGTTTTTTCCTACGGGGCGCTAGAGCGCAATTTTGAGTTTTGGGGATTGGTTTTTATATTAGATGGGAATTTTCGCCAGTCCTGATGTGTGTGTCAAATATGGTGAATTTTGAAGCATGTTAAGAGGGTCAAATTACAGCTCGGCGGAATAATAATAATAAAACCTTACAATTACAATAGGGTCCTCTGTCCCAAATGGACATTGCGGTCCCTAAAAAGAACTAAAAAGAAATACTCGATGTTGTTTTATTGGAATTTTGTCCATTGTTCACAATCATTATGAGATTGGATTTTAAAGATGATAAAAAAAACGCTTGGAAGATGCGGATAATGGGAGTCAACGTTCAACGTTTTGTATACACACTGTAATTTTATATATATATATATATATATATATATATATATATATACACTTAAAGTTAAAGTACCATTGATTGTCACACACACACTAGGTGTGGCGGAATTATTCTCTGCATTTGACCCATCACCCTTGATCACCCCCTGGGAGGTGAGGGGAGCAGTGAGCAGCAGCGGTGGCTGCGCCCGGGATTCATTTTTGTTGATTTAACCCCCAATTCCAACCATTGATGCTGAGTGTCAAGCAGGAAGGTAACGGGTCCCATTTTTATAGTCTTTGGTATGAATCCGTCGGGGTTTGACCTCACGACCTACCGATCTCAGGGCGGACACTCTAAACACTATACAGTTGTGGTCAAAAGTTTACATACACTTGTAAAGGACATAATGTCATGGCTGTCTTGAGTTTCCAATAATTTCTACAACTCTTATTTTGTTGTGATAGAGTGATTGGAGCACATACTTGTTGGTCACAGAAAAAACATTCATGAAGTTTGGTTCTTTTATGAATTTATTATGGGTTTACTGAAAATGTGACCAAATCTGCTTGGTCAAAAGTATACATATAGCAACATACATTATCAATTTTGGTGATATAGAAAAGTTACAATCAGCTTCATGGCATGGCCTCTTAACTTCATGTGAGTGATTATGATTGACGACACCTGTTGACTTCTCTGAGCCCATTTAAATAGAGCTCATGTGATGCAGTCATTAGACTCGGTTACAAACGCGACAATGGGAAAGTCAAAGGGAAAAACGAATCATTGACTTGACCAAGTCAGGAAAGTCACTTGGAGCCATTTCAAAGCAGCTTAAGGTCCCAAGAGCAACTGTGGAGACAATTGTTCGTAAGTATAAAGTGCATGGCACAGTTTTGTCACTGCCACAAAACATAAGCTATCACCTGCTGCTGAGAGAAAATTGGTCAGGATGATCAAGAGTCAACCGAGAACCACCAAAAAGCAGATCTGCAATGAATTGTAAGCTGCTGGAACACAGGTGTCAGTGTCCACAGTCAAGCGGGTTTTGCATCGCCATGGACTGAGAGGCTACCATGCAAGAAGGAAGCCCTTGCTCTAGAAGCGACACCTTAAGGCTCGTCTAAAGTTTGCTGCTGATCCCATGGACAAAGATAAGACCTTCTGGAGGAAAGTTCTGTGGTCAGATGGAACAAAAATTTAGCTATTTGGCCAAAATACCCAGCAATATGTTTAGAGGACAAAAGATGAGGCCTCTAATCCCAGGAACACCATGCCTACCGTCAAGCATGGTGGTGATAGTATTATGCTCTGAGCCTGTTTTGCTGCCAATGGAACTTGCTTTACAGAGAGTAAATGGGACAATGAAAAAGGAGGATTACCTCCAAATTCTTCAGGACAACCTAAAATCATCAGGCCGGAGGTTGGGTCTTGGGCGCAGTTGGGTGTTCCAACAGGACAGAAGTGGTAAAGGAATGGCTAAAACAGGCTATAATTAAGGTTTTAGAATGGCCTTCCCAAAGTCCTGACTTAAACCCCATTGAGAACGTGTGGACAATGCTGAAGAAACAAGTCCATGTCAGAAAACCAACACCAATTTTGAGTGGTAAACAATTCAACCAGAAGCTTCTGGATGGCTACCAAAAGCGCCTTATTGCAGTGAAACTTGCCAAGGGACATGTAACCAAATATTAACATTGCTGTATGTATACTTTTGACCCAGCAGATTTGGTCACATTTTCAGTAGATCCTTAATAAATTCATAAAATAAGCAAATTTCCTGAATGTTTTTTGTGACAAACAAGTATGTGCTCCAATCACTCTATCACAGAAAAAATAAGAGTTGTAGAAATTATCGGAAACTCTTTCTTTACAAGTGTATGTAAACTTTTGACCACGACTGTATATATATATATATATATATATATATATATATATATTTTTTTTTTTTTTTTTTTTTTTTTTTTTTTGAATACAGTATATATATATATATATATATATATATATTTATGAATACAGTATATATATATATATATATATATATATATATATATATATATATATATATATATATTTATATATATATGTATATATGCATATATATGTATATTTATATATATATATATATATATATGAATATATAAGTATATGTATGTATATATGAATACAGTATATATATATATATATATATGTGTATATATGTATATATGAATATATATGTATGAATATATATGTGTATATATATATATATATGTATATATATATATATATATATATATGTATATATATATATATATATGTGTATATATATATATATATATATATGTATATATGTATATATATATATATATATATATATATATATATATATATATATATATATATATATATATATATATATATATATATATATGAAATGTTCACAACATTATGTACAATATTTACCGTATTTTGATCATTTTAATCATTGTCGGAACTAATTATTTCCCGCATTTATTTCCCTTTCAATAGCAACGTACCTCTAGCAACAACCCCTTCCGGATACAAACATGGCACATTTGGTAACAAACAATGAAGACAACTATTTTTGGACAAAAGATTATTCACAACCTTCTCTTTTTTAATCTGAATGTATGGAGGAGGAACTGCTGCTTTTAAAAGTGAATCAAAGCTGCAAAATGTAGAATTTGAAACCATGCTATTTTGACATAAATGGATTGCTTACCCATAATTAACCGGGAAAAAAACCGTCCCTGGCCAGCTGGACCAAAGAGTCCATCGAGTGAGTCACACTTTTATA
Source organism: Nerophis lumbriciformis (assembly GCF_033978685.3). Taxonomy (NCBI): domain Eukaryota; kingdom Metazoa; phylum Chordata; class Actinopteri; order Syngnathiformes; family Syngnathidae; genus Nerophis; species Nerophis lumbriciformis. The sequence continues at coordinate 40,785,060 of NC_084563.2, forward strand.
TTGATCATGATACACGTAGCACATCATGTGTGTATCATGACGGACAGCTTATGTACAAACAAAACATGAAACGTGGGCTAATACTTTACAGATACTGTAATAATTGTTCGTGTTTTTCAGTCAGTACAGATTGGTGTCTAATCACTTTGTGTTGTGCGTTACAAACTCAAAAGCGTTAAATGCTGACGTAGAATCTAGCTTATCTCTTGCCGTAGTTAGCTTTTACGGCTAATACCGTAGCACCCTGATGTGTTAGTATACTAGAAAAATAGTTCCTCAGTGTTCGCTCTTACAATAACGGGTATTATACAGGTTACGGAACGTTAATTAAGTATTGTTGACGGTTTTTGAATGCATTTTTTAAAGTGATTTAGTGGTAGATTTGATTGCTCCCATTAGCTGCATTGCTAGCCACCAAGAACGAGCCAATTGTTATATGTTAGAAAGCAAAAAAAAAACAAAAAAACTTTTTGTCATATTTAAACATCGATGACATCTATTAAAACAGACAAGAAGCAAGGAAATAAACAGAGACAGGATTCAATTTTGCTCAATTTGAGGAGAGACGCGTTGACTGTACTCTCTGTACAGTCTTCCACCACGCTCGAACGAAAAAAGGTTCACGTCTCCTCTTTTATTTGGATATTCCCTGTTTCTGAAGGAATGCGGGGTATGTAAACAGTCATTGTTTTCGGTCACATTAACACAAAAGAAAAAGATGCCTCGGGCTTGGGCCGGTCCTCGATCGAGCTTGGGCAGGTCCTGGATCATAATAGATAACCCCTCCCGTCTCCTCCCATCGTACACAATGGAATTTTACAAGCCTTTGGCTTGGTACAACAAAGACAGCCTCTGTCTGCCCGCCGGAAGTTTCTGGAAACCTTTGTGATAACATACATAAAATTACTCTGACACTTTTTGTCTTCCTGTCTCTTATAAGGATAGGCAAAATTCCCCCCCCAAAAAGTGCAGTTCTCCTTTAATGGGCTGTTAGCAACTTGCTCACAGTAACATTTTTCAAATAAATAATAGTTCTCTCTGCTTCCTGTCTGGCTGCAATTCTTGCTGGGCTCCGCAACGTATACTCCAAGTCGGTGCATTGTCACAAAACACAAAAGTTAACCAGGGACTTACTAATTCTTCAGATGAGGCTGGAAGTTTGTGTAGTGACCTATGCTGGTTAATATGAACAATAACAGAATATTTTCGGTCATTGGGTTGCACTGTAGACATTTTTGTTTCCCCTGTAGGGAAAATAAAAATGTCGGAGGCTTTTGGTTAAGCCTTTACCATATATGGAGATAACTGCTAAATATGTCAACATCTGCTTGAATTCCAAGTGGCTCGTTTGGAACAAGGCAACAGTGTTTTATCAATATTTCAGCCATACCTCCATGGTTTTGATTACAATTTTCAGGACTATAAAAGAACCATCCTTCCATCCATTATCCTCCGCTTATCCGAAGTCGGGTCGCGGGGGGCAGCAGCCTAAAGAGAGAAGCCCAGACTTCCCTCTCCGCAGCCACTTTGTCCAGCTCCTCCCGGGGGATCCCGAGGCGTTCCCAGGCCAGCCGGGAGACATAGTCTTCCCAACGTGTTCTGTGTCTTCCCCGTGGCCTCCTGCCAGTCAGACGTGCCCTAAACACCTCCCTAGGGAAGCGTTCGGGTAGCATCCTGAGCAGATGCCCAAACCACTTCATCTGGCTCCTCTCGATGTGGAGGAGCAGCGGCTTTACTTTGAGCTCCTCCCGGATGGCAGAGCTTCTCACCCTATCTCTAAGGGAGAGCCCCGCCACCCGGTGGAGGAAACTCATTTCGGCCGCTTGTACCCGTGATCTTGTCCTTTCGGTCATAACCCAAAGCTCATGACCATAGGTGAGTATGGGAACGTAGATCCACTGGTAAATTGAGAGCTTTGGCTTCTGGCTCAGCTCCTTCTTCACCACAACGGATCGATACAGTGTCCACATTACTGAAGACGCCGCACCGATCCGCCTGTCGATCTCGCGATCCACTCTTCCCTCACTCGTGAACAAGAC